>NC_056725.1:1016036773-1016216773 GCF_019279795.1 Protopterus annectens
AAAATGAAGTTGGAGAAAGCAACAAGCTCAGACAAGGTTACAGCAAATATAATAAAGATGCTGGGTGAGATAGGGGGAAATGGCTCCTGAGGGTACTAATAGCAGTGTGGAGAGAAAGGTGCATCCCAAATGACTGGAGAATAAGCATACTAGTTTCAGTGTACAAGAACAAAGGGGACATCCACAACTGTGGGCAGTACAGAGGCATCAAACTCCTGCCACATTGCATGAATGTTCTGGAGAGGCTGACTGATAAATGGATAAACAGAGTAGTAGAAAGTAAGATGGAGATGAGCAGTTTGGATTCATGTCAGGATGCAGCACAAGTGACCTGATGTTTGCAATAAGACAGATAGTTGAGAAGAAGCTAGAGATGAAGAAAGAGTCCAACCGGGCATTCTTGGACTTCGAGGAAAGCATATGATACAGTCATAAGAAAGCTGATTTGGGCAGTACTGCAGTGGTTTGAAGTCCCAGAAGCATTTGTAGAATTAGTGCAGTCTAGGACCCAATAACTCAAGTACGAACAGTGTTGGGTCTCACAGAGGGGTTCCCAGTGGGAGTGGGTGTACATCAGGGTTCAGCTCTGAACCCACTGCTATTCATATTGGTACTGGACTACATTAGCAAACAGGTCAGAGGGAACAGATCAACAAAGTTGCTGTATGCAGACAATGTGACATTACAGGCAGACTCTGAACAAGAACTTCAGCAAAAGATAGGGGAATGGAATGCAAAATTAAATCCACATGGGATGAAACTAAGTACAGATAAGACAGTGGTAATGGCAGCAAATTGGGAAAATCATGAGATGCTGACAATTGAGATAAAAGGAAAGATAGTGGAACAACTTAATAGCTTCAAGTATCTGTGAGGGGTGGTTGAGGAAAGGGAAAGTCTAAATGAAGAGCTCAAAGCGAGAATCAGAGGGGCTGCAGACAACTGGCATAAAGTGTCAGGTGTGTGTATGACAGAAGAATTCCAAAGAACTTGAAAAGTAAGGTGTACAAAACAGTGGTGCAACCAGTACTACTGTGTGGTACAGAAACCTGGGCAATAAAGGCAGAGCAGATGAGGAAGCTAGAGATGATGGAGATGAAGTGCCTGAGGTTGGTGGTAGGATGCACACTGTGGGACAGACCAAGAAATGAGGACATTAGAACAGAAGCCAAAGTAGCTCCAGTTGCAAAAAAGATCAAAGAGAACAGATTATGGTGGTTTAGGCACATGTTTAGAAAACCAGAAGACATCTGGTGAAGAAGAATTGGGACAGACAGCATGAAAGTAAGAAGAAATGAGACCATCCAGCAAAGAGGTGGATGGACTGTGTGAGAGAAGATATGCGATAATCAGGCATGAGTGTGGAAGAAGGCAAGAGTGTAGCACAGAATCAAGAAAGATGGTGAGTTAACATGACACCTCAACCCCATATTGAAAAAGGGTAAAAGGGGGTTGATGATGATGATGATTTAGTTGCATATGAAATCATCCATTAACATGTAAAGTCTCAACTAGTTTTGGCTATTTCAGAAGTCATGGACAAGTGCAGAATTGCACAAGCTTGCTTGAACTACTGGCAAATCATTAAGGCATGCATCACTTTGCACAGCTATGCAGAATGAATTTTCAAAAAAGATAAAGCAGTTATGTCGTGACTATAAAGGTGTTTTTATATGGGCACCCTGATTGGTACTTTGTAAGGTGTGAAAGAGGAAGATATGACAGCTAAAAAATGGGGGGCATACAGAAGACATCAAGATGGTTTTACTGGAGGAGGTGGGAGAGAAGAGATACTATGTTTTTGTTAGCGGGATAGGCCTCTCTTTTTTTTCAATATATACTTTGCATATGAGGGGGAAGTTGATGAAGGAACTAGACAAGTGGTTGTAGGAGAGAGGATTAGGGACTGAAGGAGTTGAAGAGGAATTGAAGCAATCCTCACCCCAATCTGGAGGACCACAAATGTTTCTGCTGCCTAACGGATGTGCAGTGGAAAACCCGGATGGTGGGGTCAGAGGCCTCTATTGGCTCAGTGCTTGGAGTCAACTGTGACATCAAGCTTTGCACCCACTGAATGAAGTCCTGCATGAGCCAAAGGTGCCTCTCTATTGCCCTGTCAACCACATCATTAATCAGATGCCAAAGCTCACACCTTTTGTGCCTTTCCTGCCTGTGCCACATATCCAAACCTGTAGAGACATCCCTGGGTGAGGAGACGGTGATGATGAATGTTCCCTGACCTGACAGGAACATGGTCAGGCTGCTTCTATGATCTCTGGACCTGTGGAAAAGGGAAAATAAAAGGAAAAGAAAGAAAACAATAAATGGAAATAATATCCAATTAAAATAAAAAAGAGAGAATGAAGGAAGGAAAGTGGAGACAATAAATGCACTCATAATTTTGTGTTACAGTAATTTATATTTTATTCACAGTGTCTACTAATTATATAAAAAGAAGTTGTACTAAATTAAAAGTTACTACATTTTACATTGAGCAAATATTCTGCAAAATGGTTCTAGTATTGAATGTGCTGAAAAGATCACTTATTGATATTATAGTATTTCTGCAGTTCTTCTCTGATTACTATTTATATCCTAATGACTTTAAAAAAGGACAGACCACCTTCACTTTATTTGCTATTGAAATGAATACACAGAACACATTGCTTAGTCCTATATAATAATTTCATAAGCAGTAATAATTTTTCCATACTCACGTCTATAAGGCTCTGTCTATAAGAGACATGGGGGCCAGCAAGGAGATGAATTTGCATTTTCCCATACAATGGTCAAAGTTAAGTTTGAAAAGGGTTAGAGATGAAGTCTGCTTCACATGGATGAGGAGCCTGTTAAGTCTCCTTTCAGCTTGCTCAAGATTATAGGCTCTCTCCTCTGCAGCTATAGAAAGCACAAAAAAAGGGATGCATAATTATTTGCCTGTCAAACATTTGTGTACATGTTTGTGCAACACAGTTATTTTTTAATTTTTGATTTTTAATCAGATATGATAACAGTGTATGCAATCATTAGGTCAACATCACAGTAGGCTTTGTTACAGTGAAAGCAAAGTGCTACCAATGTTGAGTGATCTCTGTGTATTAACTGACCATTTTGTATTTCATAGGTTCATAGGTAAGTACTAGGCTAGCTGCCCATACGGAACATTTTAAGCTTAACCAGTTTCTCTTTTAGTGCTTGAATTAACTTATCCCATTTGGTGTTAGACTGGTCTTGCCCATTCCATGGTCAAGAATTATAGTGATAATAACGTGGGATCATACCATCAATAATATGAGGAGACGCATGTATGGGATAAGGCATTTAGGAGCTATTAGTACAGGGGGAAGATCTGGGTAAATTTCTGTTTCCCATCCATTGATTCAAGTTGGATAGGGATGAGCTTTGCTTTACATGAATGGGAAGTGTTTTCCAGAGCTACAGGGCCTTCCACACATTTAGGCCATCAGCCAACCAGATAGGGACTAAAGATGGAGGTGTCTCAATCTACATTAGCAACACGTATACCTCAAGGATGGTAAAATAGGATGATAGCCTGGAGTTCATCCACATGCAAATAACTTGGATAGAGTCCCTTACCATAGCTTAGCAAGCTATAGGTTACCATTTATGTCACAAGAATCCCACAACTCTTATCTAGACCTGCTGGAGGCACTCTCCATCCAACCAAACACTCGATTCATGGGAGACTAAAATTTAACTACTCTTCTAAAGACTGGGAAACATACATTGCCTCCATTTTGCAGGTACAAAGCATATTGGACTGTATTAATACAAATGTTCAACCAGAAGTTCAAATATACTGGAACTTGTTCTCAGCAATATGGGAGTGAGCTGCACCCCCACCATGTCTCATCCTTAATGGTGAGATCGGATCATAGAGCTGTCTCATTAAAAATAAAAATTAGCCTGGAAAGCATAGCAAAACCTGTTACAGCTGCAAACTATTCTAAAGCAAACTACATCCTATTAATTGGAAGTTTGTCAAAATTCAGTGCCCTGGCTAACCCAGAGTTCACAACAGCCTATGCAGAATTATGCACAGAAACACCGTATGAACATGTAAATGGCTGCAAAAAGGCTGCTGTACCTACCAGAAGTAAGCCCAAAACAAACCCCCAAATCAAACCACACTTATGGAATCCTAACACTAACAGGGTATATAACAAAAGGAAAAAAGTAATGGCCAAAGTCAGACAGAGCAACTGTCAAAATGAAAAGCGCTCACTAATTAAACTACACAGGAAACCAAGAGGACTAATTAAATCTCCAACAATTCTAGTTATGAGGTCAATATAGCTTCTCAGGCTAAAGCCAACCACAAGACCTTCGATGGCTATGTCCAAAACCTCAAAGGTAATATGCAACAGTGTGCAGAACCGGTAGTAAATGGTATTGCCTTCACTGAGCAGAGTGGCAGAGCAAATCTGCTAGCTGACAAATTCATCTCAAACTTCACCTCCCACGTCTCCCACCACCACCCTTCATGAAATCCCTACCAACATAACCACCCTAACAGTCAGCAAGGAGTAGGTCATAATGGTGCTCATTAAAGCTTAAGATACAGCTTCAATGGGGTCCAACAATATCCCAGGTTGTCTCCTAAATAGTTGGAAACATGACCTATCAGGACCAATTGAGTTACTTTTCAACTACAGCCTCAAAACAGGCTATGTACCAAGGAATGGAGGATGGCAACGGTTATCCCCCTTCACAAGAGTACACCATCAACTGATCCCAGAAACTACAGACCCATTAGTCTGACTAGTCCAATATGCAAAGCCATGGAATGAATTATCATGGAAATGATCAACAAAGACATTGGCAACCTAGAGACATTGGACCCATCCCAGTCTGTTTTGTCAAAGGAAAGCAATGCCTACTTAACCTGATAGCCTTCTTTGAGAAGGTAACAAAGGCAATGGATGAAGGGAAAATGGTGCCTACTACCTAATTAGATGGTGCATACTACCTAATTAGATGGTGCATACTACCTAATTAGATGGTGCATACTACCTAATTAGATGGTGCATACTACCTAATTAGACTTTGACAAAGCATTTGATACAATACCCACTCAGGTATTGTGGACAAACTCACCAAACTAGGCATAAATCCCTACATAACTCACTAGATTGCCAACTGGCCCACAAATAGGGCCCAAGAAGTCAGGATTGGTGAGACGACCTCCACCAAGATACAGGTCACCAACAGAGTACCACAGGGCTCAATGCTGGGTCCACTCCTGTTTGGCATTTACTTTTAGAAGTTCAAGGCTAATGTCAAGGGCCTCTGACTCACGAAGTTCACAGATGACTGCAAATTGTGAATTATCATAAAGTACCCCAGTGACACTAACATCCTGCAAGAGGGTCTAGTGCAGACAAAGGATTGGTGCCAAAGCCACAGATTAAAACTCAGTGCAAATAAGCGCATAATCATACCTGTCAACTGTACAGATTTTCACAGAATGTCCAGATTTTTGCCTCATATTTTTGGTCCATTTTTCATAAAATGGTGGTTTTCTGGCAAATTAGTGTCAAATTATTAGATTGAAGTTAGAAAATAATGACAGATATTTGAGTTTCAGACTTCATACCTTTCAGAAAATTCATGCTAAAGAAAATCCTGTTATTCTATAACCTTTCTACATTTGTAAGTGCAATATTAAAAACTTGTCCCTATTTTGTGGCCTTTGTCCCACTTTTATTAATGGCTTTGTCCAGATTTCTTGCTGTAAGAAGTTGAGAGGTATGTGCATAATGTTGCCTTTTGGGAAAACATCTTCCCAAGCAAATTACTGCATTGATAACACACCCCTAAGAGTTGATCAGATAGTTAGAAATCTGGGAACATCTGTACACAGTAATATGGCCTTTGCCCAACACATAGCAAAGGTAGTAAGATAAACATTCTATGTTGTCCAACGTATAAGGAAGAGTATGGCATCCAGGTCCAAGGAAATTATAGTACCACTCTACTCAGCCCTTATCAAACCCCCTTTGGCATGCACCTTCCTAAGGATACACAACAGTTGGAATGCCCACAGAGGTTCCTCACCAAGAGTATCTAGGGTATTAACACACTGTACTATACAGATCACCTTAGAGCCCTATCTCTATACTCAGTCTCCTACAGGTTGTTAAGAGGTGACCTGTGCTTGACATATAAGGTATCATTATATCCAGCCATGAAGAAGCTTTTGTAAATTCCCAAAATAAGTAGCATGAGAAAAACTAGATTCAGGGATATGAACTCTGCTTGTGACATAAATAGAACATGCTAGCCAGACAGATATGTGTCTCAAAGTATCCTCATGCTCTGGAATAGGCTCCCTGTCAATGTGAAGCAGACTTAATCTCTAACCCTATTCAAACTTAACCTTGACCTTTGTATGAGAAAATGCAAATTCATCCCCTAGCTGGCCCCCATGTCTCTTATAGACAGAGGCTAACAGTAAACATTTCCTAGCTAACATTAGATGGGTAATCATAAATTCATCTCTGGGTTGGCCCCCATGTCTCTTACAGACAGAGGCCAAAAGTAAACATTCCCGGACTAAAATAGCTCCCCACATACATTTTTAGCAACCTCCTAACTAACTTAACAAACATACCCCTCCTAACAGACATCCCCCTTCAGTTAAGACACACATGTTACAAGGGGATGTAATTGGGTTGGGTTTCACGACTAGGCTCATAAAAGCCCTGGTTGTCTTTAGCCCAGTATATACCTATCAACCTATGAACTATATAGGGGTATTACCCATGGAAGTGAGAACGGTGTCAAGTTTGGTTTATTAAGCAGTAACAAGGACTTCCAGATTGTTTTTTCATAATTATAAAACCACAAAAACACATGAATCCACCAATATGTAAGGCTGCCAACTTCAGAAAGGGAAACCAACATCCGAGTAAAAAACTTTTTATCACCAAATCAATCAAACTATACCACATTTTGGTATGTGAAGGTAAACCAATGAGCTGTCCATCAGTTGGACATGTCTTTCAATGTTTATTTCCTTATGCAGAGAAATGTTCTACCTAGGATTCCAGAATGTCATTATAGTAGTACTGTAATAATTTAAGCTAGCATGACCTTAACTGTATTGCCAGTGATATTCTTTTCATAATTACTATTTTGTAAATACATTACTATAATAAAAAGTTTAACATTTACTTCTGACTTCATTCAAAGTAACTGAGTGTTACTACATGTTAAGGTGGGACATACATTGATGGATGCATGTGGATTAGAGTTAAATATTATCCAACCTAAATGTTGACTCACTGCAAATGTATCTTCCAGTGTTCTGGCATACTTATATGTAATGGAGACATGTTATGCACTGCTGCATGTTCCCGCACTCAGCAACATCCTATGCACTGCTGCATGTTCCCACACTCAGCAACATGCTATACTCTACTGCATGTCCCCGCACTCAGCGACATGTTATGCACTGCTGCATGTTCCCGCACTCAGCGACATGTTATGCACTGCTGCATGTTCCTGCACTCAGCAATATCCTATGAACTGCTGCATGTTCCCACACTCAGCGACATGCTATACTCTACTGCATGTTCCTGCACTCAGCGACATGTTATGCACTGCTGCATGTTCCCACACTCAGTGACATGTTATGCACTGCTGCATGTTCCTGCACTCAGTGATATGTTATGCACTGCTGCATGTTCTCGCACTCAGCGACATGTTATGCACTGCTGCATGTTCCCACACTCAGCGATGTTATGCACTGCTGCATATTCCCGCACTCAGCGATATGTTATGCACTGCTGCATGTTTCTGCACTCAGCAACATGTTATGAACTACTGCATGTTCCCGCACTCAGCGACATGTTATACACTGCTGCATGTTTCCGCACTCAGCAGTGCTTAGCACTGCTCATCCACAGCCACCTGGAGTCATTTAACGCCTATGAGAAAAGATAAACTAATGCTTAAGAATACGAGTCTCAGAAATCAGCTCCAGTGAACTTTATTTTCATTAGAACTGCATCATTGCGCCACACTATTCGTATAGCCACTATTTTTTTAACTGTGCTCAGCCAAGCTTGGTGGTGATTGAGTTAGGAAAGTGCAAAATAGTTAAAGTAAAGTAACAGATACTTAAACGTGAACATTAATGGAAAGCTATGGAAATGCAATTCAGTGAACAATTTTACAATATAAAAACTCTTTGGTTTTAGGGTAAGGTGAAGTTCATATGCAATTGCTCTATGTTGTTGTCAGACAAAGGATGTTATAATGTAAAGTTTATTTATTAGTTACACGTACATGGCTGTGTAATGTATACAGAAAATGGAAGGGAGAACATTAAACATGTTTATTTTGTGCTGATCATGTTCTGGGAAATATATAATGATACAATAAATGATAGATGCTTATACTCATACCTTGTTTTATAGCTGATGCTGTACAGCTTCTGTGCTAGCATTCATTATGACTATACTGGCAACACAAACATTGACACTACAGTTAACAGAAATGTGTGTGGAAGTCTTATTTCATTTATTAAATTAGGAATTGTATCTGCTGTAGGTTACTGAAATGAAATCAGTACAACAGTTGTATTCATTCCTTATGTTAATATTGCATGGTTTTACTCTGAATCTAGTGTCAGGGTTCTTTCTTTATGTTGCTGCAAGCATGCTTTGACAAGGGGCTTAGGTGTCAAGACTGTCATTGTGTAATAATACATTTACTTTGCAGGATGTTTAAGTGCTGTGTTGCAGGGCTGATGAGTTGGTTTCATTCCTGTAACTCTCATTTCACTAGGGGCACTCAAGTATGATGTTTCAGGCGAATGCATGATGCAAAAACAAGAATACAGACACAGGAAAGACAATTTCAGCACCGAACAGAGCCACATTCTCATGGGGCTTTCAGGTCATATGGTAAGTGCCTGTTTGGTAAAACTGGGGCCAAAACAAGCTGAGAGAGATAAAGTGTGGAACCAAGTGGTTTCTGGATATAAATGCAGTTGGGGAGGAAATGCACATTGATACAGTCCAGAAAAAGGGCCAAGAACATGGTGGAAAGTGACAGAGCAAAGGATAGGCAGAATGCAGTTGACTGCATTAGTACCAGTGGAGGACCTCCTACACTAATCCTTTTAACACTTGATGAGGAATACCTTCTCTCCATATGGGGAGATGACTATGACGTCAATGAGAATGCCATATACAGAATCAGAAGTGGTGTGACATAGTAGGTCACATACCACATGATTCTCAGGAAAGCACTGGAAAAAGTGGTGAGACTTAACCCAATGTAAGGCAGGCCTCATCAGCATTCATCTACATGTAGCAGAACCTCTCATTTGTGGTCTCAGTCACTGAGCACCGTGAGATTACTGTCTGTAAGATCACCTGCATCCAGTAGGTCATGTCATCACAGCAAGTCAGCATCAAGCTGCTGTGCTATCACTTCCTCACAACCACGGGCACCGTCACCCACACTTTTCTTAGGGGGCATTGTGCATGACATATTTGACCTTAATGTTACAGTTAAAATAACAGGTAAGTTAACAAAAAGGGAAAAAGGGGAATCTGCAGGCTGCAGTGAGGAAGAGAAGCATGTGCTTGACTTGAGTAATGCTAATGCTGACAATAACAAGAAAGATAAAAAAATAAATTAAAATGGGGGTGGGGTCTGCAGATGGCAGTGTAATTCTATCAAGGACCTCTTCAGCAGTATGTGTTTGACCTGAGTAATGTTAGTGCTCACAGTAACAGAAAAGATAAAAAATAAATACAAAATGGAGGGTAAGGATCAGCCAACTACAATGCAGAGCAGTATTAAGGGCCTAACATACTGGATAAGTGAATGAGTACAGGAGTAACACAAATCCTGCCAGCAACACTAACACTGTTGCCACTTTACTCGCAGCACTGCACAAATGGTGACTGCTATTAGTTCTCATGACACAGGGGTTTGTGTCGATGACAGACTGAATGACTGTACCTCAAAGGATGAAAAACAATATTCCTTGGTTACTGAAAAAAAAGTAAAGAAACCTATAACATACCATCAGAAATGTTATACAATTTTCCTTTCCAGTGGAAGGCAGTACCTCATGTAAACTGCAAGGTAGAATACCTCAGCAATACATGGCAAAATACATACATGTAAGGGATAATTCAGTAAACTGGAAAAAAAAGACTAACCAATAACATAAGGATTTGCCTTTGGACTTTGCACACTTAAGTGGTTGTGTGTGATGGTAAGCTTGGAGATAAACCACATGTTGCATGTTTTTGTAGCATGTGGGCAGTTGTTTCTCCTCGTAAAGGCTGAGGCTAACTTGGAAATAGACCAGCCCCAGTACTGAGATTTGGTGACTTGATTCTAACTAACAAATGATTCTACATGTACCCCCCCCCCCATCTTGGATAATTACCGATACTGAGTAATCACTGTTAAGAAATAGACAATAGCTTGTGCTTAAATCATATGAATAAGTGTTTGCCTTCTGCCCCCATCACTCAAATGACAGATTATGAAAGCAGTCATTTGTAGTTTGTCTGTGTTGGAGTTGTTACTGGTTTACATTTAGAAGACATGAATGAGTCAGTCACTTATAGTGAATGGAAAAAAAAACTTCTTGTTATTTCATTGACCTCCCCTTGGTGTAGGAATCATTTCATTTAAGGCCATTCATATATCCAGCTCTCTGCCTGTCAAGTGTGTAATACACTGCTGGTGATATCCATGATGTTTACCCTAACACACATAATATGCATGAGTTTGTATGTAAGCATACAGTGCTGCTGCTTTTCCTCCTTTTATCACCTTCTTCCAGTAGACCTATAACTCAACTGGAACTGAGGCAGGCAGTGCAAAGGACTGCATTGTGAAATGAGGCAACAATCACAAAGGACAGTTCACACTATGTCACTGTAGTTAACTGATGACACATACATTGGGGTGGGGTGGGAGAGTTCTCCAGAGTCACAGACATTTGTATAGCATGTGTCCCTGCTTCACCCGCCATTGTGGAACATATGAGTACCCCCCCCCATTCCAGGCCAAAGTGATATCCAACGATTGACAAGGTCGCATCCCCCACTCTCACCTATATACATAAAAGAACATTGTGCCTCTCTCAGAATGGACAAATATGTTACATATGCACACTACAAACTAACTGAACAATGACACATATGAGAGTTGAGCACCTGTTCTTCTGTACCTCCTTGCAGTCCCATGCTGTGAATATGACATATAGTCACATACAACACATCCAAAAGTGGGATTTGTATTCCTCGCAAAACTGTCAGTGTCACTTCATAAACAATAGTGCAGTACCTACTGCCTTTCTTTCTGTTCTCCAATATATAGGTTGTGAAGGAGCATCTCAGATAGACTGGCTGATAGTCATAGCAATGTGCTAGGACAACCACCAGACAACTCCTCTTTGTACTGTTGACCACAGTATACAAGTGATCACCTCTACCCAAGGTAGAGGCATTAGGAAAGATACACTATATAACAATGCATGACAGCTTAAAAACTGGACTTCTGCTGTGTCTCCTCTATCTTGCTGTGTTCTGCAACTCTTTTTTACGTTACTGCAGTGTGCACATGACAGCATGTCCAGTATGTTACATTGCCCAATAACAGTTACTGTCATTCCATTTGCATCCCATACTGTCAAAAGTCAAATAATTTATTGCAAATAGTAAGAGGTCATACATACATAACTGCCTTAGTTTGCTTAGTATGTCTCAGAATGCTTTATAGGCATGCAGCATGGAGTTGGACTCTGCCAGTTAAGCTTCATGTCTCCTTTTCACTTATTCCTTTTTGAGGATTATGCCCACAATGGTGGATGCTATCATTGTTCACAACCAGTGCAGATCTCTTTTTTGGCAGATTGTCATTGATCTTGTGAATCCATCCATGTACATGGCTTGATGTGTTTTGAACACACTATCCAGCTTCTATGGCCTATACGCCTCTCTCCAGGGACACTTGTTTTGTTTGTGTACAGTGCCCTCAGGAGACCATACACCACGGTTGGTTCAAGCCCTTCCTTGACAGCCTCATTAATGCCAGCTATGCTTGTGCACTACTCCCTCTGGGAGATACCTGCAAGTGTGTCCTTCATACTAGCATATGTTATTTTGACAGGTGGCACTGTTCGTCCCACAGATTAAGTTCTCCATACAGCACTAGGGTAACACAGTGCTACACCAAGTGCTTTGCAATATGTCTATCTTCAATAGGAAGAAAAAATATTTCTACAACTAAGTGATGAAATAATAATATGTGTCATTATAAGTGAATTAAAATAATATTATGACCTCATTGAGGACCAAAATAACACATTAAACTCACTAAAGTGTTGGACAAGGGGGTATGTTATTTTGAAACTTCAAAATGCTAAATAGATTTGTATTCCAAACGTTTCATGATGGTAGGTAACTTAAAACTATCATCACTGAGGAGAACTGTGGCATTTATTCATCATCATCATCTTTTGGCTGTTCCCATTAGGGGTCGCCACAGCGGATCATCTGTTTCCCTTTCTTCCTGTCCTCTGCCTCTTGCTCTGTCACACCAACCACATGCATGTCCTCTCTCACCATATCCATAAACCTTATCTTAGGCCTTCCTCTTTTCCTGTTACCTGATAGCTTTATCCTTAGCATCTTTTTCCCAATATACTCAGCATCCTTCCTCAGCACATGTCCAAACCAACATAATCTTGCCTGTCTGGCTTTGTCTCCAAACCTTCCAACATGGGCTGACCCTCTAATATACTTATTCCTGATCCTGTCTACGCTCATCACACCCAGTGCAAATCTTAACATCTTTAACTCTGCCATATCCAGCTCTAACTCCTGCCTTTGTATCAATGCCACTGTCTCCAACCCATATAACATAGCTGGTCTCACTACCCTCTTGTAGACCTTCCGTTTCACTCTTACTGGTACTCGTCTGTCACAAATCACTCCTGACATTCCTCTCCACCCACTCCATCCTGACTATACTCTCTTCTTCACCTCTCTTCCACACTCACCATTACTTTGAACTATTGATCCCAATTATTTAAACTCATCCACCTTCGCCACCTCTACTCCTTGCATCCTCACCATTCCTCTATCCTCCCTCTCATTCACACACATATATTCTGTCTTAGTCCTGCTGACCTTCATTCCTCTTCTCTCTAGAGCATATCTCCATCTCTCCAGGGTCTCCTCCACCTGTTCCCTACTCTCACTACAGATCACAATGTCATCTACAAACATCATAGTCCACGGGGACTCCTGTCTAATCTTGTCTGTCAACCTGTCCATCACCATTGCAAATAAGAAAGGGTTCAGAGCTGATCCTTGATGTAATCCCACCTCCACCTTAAACGCATCCATCACTCCCACCGCAAACCTAACTGCTGTCACACCACCCTCGTACATATCCTGTACCACTCTTATATACTTCTCTGACACTCCCAACTTCCTCATACAATACTACAACTCCTCTCTAGGCACCCTGTCATATGGTTTCTCTAAGTCTACAAAAACACAATGCAACTCCTTCTGATCTTCTCTGTACTTCTCCATCAACAGTCTCAGAGCAAACATCGCATCTGTAGTGCTCTTTCCCGGCATGAAACCATACTGCTGATCACTAATCATCACGTCCCTTCTTAACCTAGCTTCCACTACTCTTTCCCATAACATCATGCTGTGACTGATCAATTTAATCCCTCTGTAGTTACTACAGCTCTGCACATCACCCTTATTCTTAAAAATCGGTACCAAAACACTTTTTCTCCATTCCTGAGGCATCCTCTCACTTTCCAAGATTTCATTAAACAATCTGGTTAAAAACTCCACTCCATTTCACCTAAACACCTCCATGCTTCCACAGGTATGTCATCTGGACCAACAGCCTTTCCATTCTTCATCCTCTTCATAGCTATCTTTACTTCCTCCTTGCTAATCCATTGCACTTCATGATTCACTATCCCCACATCATCCAACCTTCTCTCCCTCTCATTCTCTTCATTCATGAACCCCACAAAGTACTCTTTCCATCTGCTCAACACCCTCTCCTTGCTTGTGAGTATGTTTCCCTCATTATCCTTTATCACCTTTACCTGTTGCACACCTTTCCTAGCTCGGTTCATCTGTCTAGCTAATTGGTACAGGTCCTTTTCTCCTTAATTAGTGTCCAACCTTTCATACAACTCTTCATATGCCTTATCCTTAGCCTTCGCCACCTCTCTCTTTGCCATGCACCTCATCTCCTTATACTCCTATCTACTTTCTTCATCTCTCTGACAATCCCACTTCTTCTTTGACAACCTCTTTCTCTGTGTACTCTCCTGTACTTCCTCATTCCACCACCATGTCTCCTTGTCATCCTTCCTCTGTCCAGATGTCACACCAAGCACCTTTCTAGCCATCTCCCTTACTAGCTCTGCTGTAGTTACACAGCTATTTGGTAACTCTTCACTGCCACCCAGTGCCTGTCTTAACTCATTGTGGCATTTATTACCAAATTGAAATCTGGGTTCTTATCATCTATGCACTATTACAAAAATAGACTCAAGCAAATTGTAGCTCACACAGGCTGCTGCTCATGCTCAAACTCAAACATGAATTTGGGCAAGCAACTATGGCACCTTACAAGGTAAGTATAGCAGCTGTGGATAGCTGGAGAGATTCGGGCAGCAAGTTTAGGGAGCAGAACATGAGTTTTAAGGTTAGGGAGTGGGACAGGAGGTTTAAGGTGAGGGAGGAAAAGAGGAGTTTTAGGTTTAGGGTGCTACTGTAAGGTAGGGCAGAGTGGAGATTTAGGGTTAGGGAGCAAGGAATTGGGTTAGAAACTGGGTGGGAGTTTTAGGGTTGGAGTTAGGAGTCTGGTAGGGTTTTACAGTTTCATAAGGAGGGCTAAGTAGTTAAATAAGCTCAAGCTAGTAAGACATAGGGTGCTTGTATATTCCAGCAAGTGACAGTTAGCAAGTGTATCACAAGCTACTGGCACATGAGAACTTGTAGTGGACCTCATTTAAAAAGCTACTAGAAAGGCAGATGAGAGATTCACTTATATTAGCAGATTTATGCTTGGGCATACCGAGAGACACACTTCAGTCTTAACTGTGAAAGAGATGACATATATAAATCCAAACAATTTATATAACTAAAAAAGTCCGTGCTTTCCCTTCCTCCCAATTAGCAAAATCAAATATAACTATGATCTTTATTGTCATGATATAATTTTACAAATGAAGAACAGAAAAAAAAATATTTTTACAACTAAGTGATGAAATAACAATAAATGTCATTATAACTGAAATGAAATAATATTATGGCTGCATCGAGGACCAAAATAAGATGTTTACTTTGCACTATGGCATGTGATCTTACAGTGCAATAACGTACATTCCCTCCACTCATTCACACTGTATGCATCAAGGTTGTTAATTATATCCTTCATAAAATTATGAGATTTGTACATTTTTACACTGATGTCTCAAAGGATTAAGATGATTTTTATCTCCAATGCCAATTTAGAGATAGCATGGGGAGGCATCCGCAGACTATAATGGATGTATCACTGTATATGCATGAGAGTCCATTCATTAAAGTCTATGGATGCATCCTACTCAGTCTGCCGGGTGACACTAAGGAATACTGCAGATTTATTTGGGCCTTGATTTAATAAAATGTTTACAAAGCTATATCATTATTTTATTAAGAAATGTCCTGTGTATATAACAAATAACATAAAGGGAAATGCATCAAGCATTTAACTGACTAAATGCTGTACTGCACGTAAGAACACCTGCAAATCACTTTAACCAAAACTGTCAGTTTGATATTTAACATCAGTAGAAGAAAAACAGAAATCTGCGTTGAGTTTATTGGGCAGTTTCTCTCAATGTTTAAGTCTATGGTTGGTACACCTATACCCTGCAGCAGTCCTGGCTGTGACTCCCACAGGCGCTATTCGCTTACTGTATGACCCTGAGCAAGACACTTAATGTTCCCGGGCTGAGCCTGACATGGGTCCATGAGGCCTAGTGCTCTATCTTGGTTAACATAGGTATTAAACTGCGTAAATTCATAAAGGTTTTACATTTCTCAGTTTTCTTTTGTAAATAGTGCCCAGGTGGTGGTGGTGGGAGAGGTTCTTGTAAAGATATATGCTTAAAAATACTTTATATGGCTATAATTTGTTATATAATAGAGAAAGATGACTGGTGTAGTAAAATTTATTTTCTATGATTTTTTAAAAATCCTCAACTACTCTAACAATATTGCCATGTCAGGCTATAAAAATAACAAAAAGGACTCATATGCAAGCACTATTCACCATTTTCAGAAATGTAGAATCTTTTCCTGCCTGGTATATTCCTGAAAAAAGACCACAAAAACAGAAAAAAACTAAGGTTCAGAAGCACTCATGAAACAAATTAATGATACAGAAAGTTATTAACTTCACAGCTTGAAAAAGCACAATATATTATAATTAATAAACTGCTTGCACTGTATCTTTAAGAAGTTAGAAGAAGCTTGCTTATATGAATCTTGTGAATGTATCTTATCATTTATAAGTAAACCTTCAGTGGAGCAGTGCTTGTGTCTAACCGTCTCATTTGTATGTACAAGGTTTGTAACTCTACTGATGTGACAACCAGTAACACTTCTTTAACAAAACTGTCAGAACTTGAGTTTGGATGCTAGGGCACTAATGAAGAAATATGAAGTTGAAATTAAGGATAATGAAGCTGAGTTGGTAACGGTTTGGCACGGGGCTTCTTTTAGAGATGCCGCAGGAGAAAGCATGAGCACAACATCATTAGAAATCATACGTGTGGTTTGACTAGTACAAACAGCTGAGAACGCAATCATGATTAGACCAATCAAGCAAATTAGGGTAGAACGTTGGTCATAAAATGCATATTAAAGAACACTTTCGTAAGCAAATTCACTGCAGATGGATAACGAGCACACAGACAGCCACTTAAAACATGGGTTACTTTACCTAGGTCTGTATAAATATTCAGCTCTATCAACATTACTAGTCTGGGCTGGGAGTTTTGCTCTGTAGATCGCTGTGCATGTTGTACTTTATCAGCCACCGTAGCACTCAGCATGTGCATATATAAGTACTGAGCAGTTGCTAGAGCAGTGCCATTTTGTACATCAAGAAAAACTCCAACACGTAGCAGAAAATAAAGCAGAAATTCTGTCAGGCATAAAAAACAGATTATGTGGTGGAAAGAAAATAAGAAATGAGTTCAGCATACGTCATACAGTCGTTGATAAGGAGGAGAAATTATTCTTTGTTTCAAGGTACTCAGATTTTTCTCAAACCATAGAGAAGATTGTAAGACAGTTTTGGAGTGTGGTTTGTGATGACATGATTGTGGGAAGTTTGTTTCCTACTCATGTTAGTTTTTCTTACAGAAGATTTAGTAACTTGAAGGAGTTATTAAATAAAAAGCTAGAATATTCTATTGATGGAGAAAATGTTGGAATGGAGAGATGTGGCAGGTGTTCTGTATGTCATCTGGTTAGAAATTTAGATGGAAGGAAAATCAATGGGAAGAGATATAGGGTGTTTGAGAAATTTAATTGTTTGTCACAAGGGGTGGTTTATGTTTTAGGTTGAGATTGTGCTCAACTGTTATGGTATATTGGTCAAACTACCAGAAAGATCAAAGTTCGCATTTTAGAACATTTGGGAGATGTGAGAAGGGAGAATTTGGATAGTCCTGTGGCTTCTCATTTTGTTAAGGTTCATAATGGCAACACTGAAGGATTTATTTTCAGTGTTTTAGCCAGACCACATTTTGAAGGTGAAAATTTTAAGACAGAACTTAACAAGTTAGAACATAAGCTGATTCTCAATTATCACACTCTATATCCGGGGGGCTTGAATTTAGATGTTGGTTTATCTTTACAAAATATTATATGATGTCTTATGAAATTTATATTTATATTTCTATATCTTGCATTTTGTATTTTGTATTTTTGTATTATATAGATTTATATTTTGAAATTGTCTTGCTTTATGAGAAAGTTTTGCATTTGATATTTTGCATTTAAAATATTCAGCATTATTTAATGCAGTTTCGTGTATAACATCACATGATTGAAGTAGTTTTTAATATTTATTCACTCATTCATCTATATCCATTTACTCATTCATTTATATTGCATATTTTAGACATTGCAAAGCAGTTAAGTAAGAAAAAGTTTCAATTAACTATTTTATAATTAATTGGCTAATAGATTAATGAGTTTATGTGTTTGTATTTAAGGAGATGGGTTTTGTTTGATGCATTGTTCCACTGAAGGTGAATTGCCGAGGTACCAGGACATGTGAATTAAAGTGTTTTGACTTTCCATCTCCATGGTTGGCATTTATTTTCTGCTACGTGTTGGAGTTTTTCTTGATGCTTTTTTCTTTTTGGTGTTTCGTTATCCATTTTGTACATCAGCCAGAGTGAATGCAGTCATGAGTGGAGATGGACATGCGAATGTGTTTGACGTAATGCATGAATCAGTTAACTTGAATATGCAAGTTATAGTTAGAGTTCCTGACAAAGTTCATGTAAATAAATATCGTGAACCCATATACTGCTTTATCATCTCTTCTGAATGCATGAGACAAGCGATATGGTGTCCAAAGCGGCATGTCTAAAACTACATGGTGTCCAAAGTGGCATGTCTAAAACAACATAGTACCAGATGCAATCCAAAGTTGAAGCAACAGGCAAGCAATGAGGCACACAGTTATAACTGGAAGAATAAACAGGAGTGAACACGCAAACAGGTCAGCTGCAAAGGTACTTAAATTAGTTTAAATGGTTTTTCAGTTGCCGAATGCTTCGGCAAGTATTCAAATCATTTGAAATTATTACAGAGATAAATGAAATTTTCAAAATTGTGTCATACTGATAGAGGTATTTGAAATAAATATGAAAGTGTTTGAAATAACTTCCAAAATGTTTAAGATGTATGAAAAGGCTAAAATGACCGCATTGTTTTGCAATGTACTACTTTTTTGCATTAATTAAAGCTATTGGAAGTGTCCGAAGTTTCTGGAATATTTGCAATGTTTGTAGTCTCGAAGTGAAGCCTTTCCAAAGTGATTGTTGTGCATTTGAATATACTTACAAGTACCTGGTCTACCCTTATGTGTAAACGTATTTTGTTGTGATGGCAGAGGGATTTCACAGATATGAACTGCTGGTGTTTGATAACAATATTGCTGAAAATTAGAGAGTGTTTGAACAAGAATATATTTTCATACAGGCTGTTTTTTCTGATAAAGACGACCGTACAAAGGCATTCTTACTTCTTAAGTTAGCAGGCTTACAAGCCATTAAGAGGGAATGTTCATTTGTGTATGTGCCTGATGTGTATGCAGGGGAGGGGGAAAACCGCCATATTGTGATACAGGCTGAAACGAAGGAATACCCTGAGTGCTTAAAATGTACATTTAGAGAAATGTGTAACCCTCAAATGAATATTACAATGGAAAGGCACATATTTTACACAACTAATCAAAAGCCAGGTGAAACTATAAGAGCATATATTACTGACGTGAGAAATAAAGCAAAAATGTGCAGATTTGGTGATTTGTGAGATGAGTTAATAAAGGACAGACGTCTGTGTGATGTTTATAATAATGCAGTGAGAAAGATTTTGCTTTGAGACACTGATTTAACATTAAGCAAAGTTATAGAAATTTGTCAAATATACAAGCTTACAGAAAAGCACACAAATATGCTTACAAATGAGAAAAGTATGCATGATGTCTCACATACAGTATCTAACAGTGTGAATGTTGACTGTGTGACACTAAACTAAGATGAAATTGAAGTATAAATCGGCAAGGTTCATGGCCTCTTCCAACACTAATACCAACTATAAACCAATGACATTAGCTGCAGTACCAAACTTTATTGTTAATTGTCATAACTGTGGTGGAAACCTTGAGCCTAAAAGAGAAAAGTGCTTAGCTTTTGGTCAGCAATGTCACAAATGTAAAAACTGGAATCATTTCAAAAGGCTTTGCATGTCTAAAGTGGCAAATACTTTTAATAAAAGAGAGCATTCAAAGAAATAAATAGTTAGAAAGCTGCAAGCAAACTTTTTATGTTGATGGTCTCTCTGTGCTTGATGAAGCAATTAATTTAGTAAACTATCATCCAATTGGTACTCTCACAGCAAAAAGTGAAATATTTGTACTGTTCGGATTAATGGAAAACCGGTAGAGTTTAAAATAGACACTGGGTCCAAATCCAATGTTATATCAGCACAAATGTTTGCTAAAGTAAAAGCTGGTGAGAAACTTGATTCAGCAATGTGTGCAAAACTTGCTTATGGTAGTGAAGAGATTCAAACTGATGGCATAGTAGTTCTCATATGCCATTCTGCTGGGAACAGCTATGACTTGCAGTTTTACGTAGTCAAAAGACAAGTGCAGTCACCGTTAGGCCTCAAAGATAGTTTGAGAATGGGACTGATTTCATTTAATAAGGAGGTTCACCATATAAGTCTGAACAACCACAATAGTTTTACACAGAATATTTTTTGTGAATCTGCTATTTTCAAAGATGAGCTTGGCAAGCTACCAGTCACATATTCCATGAAGTTAACCCAGCAGTCAGACAAGCCAGGAAGGTTCCGGTAGCAATACAGAGCAAAGTGAAAACAGCACTAGACAAAATGGTGAATTTAGGTGTGAACTCCAGTAAAAGAACTGACTGAATGGGTATCCTCCATGGACATAGCTCAAAAGAAAAGCTCAGATGATATTCAAATATCTACCAATCCTAGAGATTTAAACAGAGTGTGTAAACATCCTCATCTTCAGATGTGCACAGTAGAAGAAGTAGCAGCTCTTATGCCAAATGTCACTATTTTTCAGTCTTAGATGCAAAAAGTTAATTTTGTCAAATTTCACTGGATTAGAAATTTTCATTGTTAACTACTTTCAGTACACCATTTGGACAGTACAGATTCTTAAGAATGCCATTTGGGATATATTCTGCCAGTGAAGTATTTCCACGTAAGATGGAGCAAAGTTTTTCAGATTATTCCATGTGCTATCATAGTAGACAACATTATTGTAAGGGGCAATGGTGAAGACAAACATAATAGAAACCTCAATAAAGTTGTAGGGCAGGATTCACGAAGCCTCCCTGTAAGAGTTATAACTCTTACACGGAGGCTGCAGTTAAACTGAGTGATGTCAGCATGCTCTGCATATTCATGAGAGCATGCTGAATCACACCTAAGTCTAACACGGTCTGTGTAAGACAGTAGGGGGAGTGTCCGTAGGCCAAGCCCTGCAAGCGGACACGCCCCCAGAAGAGTAAAAGTGCCCAAAGTAAACACCCACGACAGAGTCCACGGAAATGTGAATAAACACAACACAACACATGCCCCCACAGACTATGAACAGAAAATATATAAATGAACATGTTATATATTTTTTTTAAATTGTAAAGATGTTTGCCCGTGAGTGCGCATTATGCTGGCGTGCCCGTAGTGCAGCTACAGTTAGCAGTCAGTGGGAAAGCATATAAAAATTAAATATGCAAAGTAAGCCAAGAAGCAATAGTGTAGCGGTAGAGATGTCAGCTGAAGAGCAGGCATTCATGGTTCGAGCCCCCACACCACCAACTTTTATTTTTAGCAAAATAAGCACGAAACAAGTCCCTGACAAACATGCACACTTATAAAATCACATTTTATGTAAAATGTAATGAAATAGTCCATTTATTTTGAAGAAATGTGAGGTAACAAAACAATAAAAAAATGCCAGATGTGCCTATAGCTGAGCTACAGTTTAACAAGGTGAGTGCATCTGCCCGTAGGTGAGCAGTGGTTTAACAGGTGCAAAATGAGTGCCCGTAGCTGAGCAGTGGTTTCACATGCTCAAACTGTGTGCCCCTTGCTGAGCTGAGCGTACTATGCGTGCTGACAGCCAAATGAGGTGTAAGCCAGCGCACCCCATTTGCACGGAGCTGCGCACCTCGCTAACAAGCTAACTGGCGGGCAACGTTGAGCAAGCTGTAACAAAACTGCCTTTACACAGACACACCCCCTAGCCTGTCTAGACAGTCATAAAATATAAAAAGCAGTGGCCAGGTTAGAACCCAGGATACCATGCACCATAGTCAAGGTACTGAACCACTAAGCTACGACAGCTGTACTCAGAAATGCAGTAATAGCAAATATATAGGAATGAATAGAAAGTGGAGCATGACAAAGCAGGTTTTGTGAAGTGGATACAATTCCAAAATGGCCAATCACAGATAAGTGCGGGAAAACGGCATATATAAGCCCCATAGGCGGAATACACAGCATAAACGATTGTAGAACTGACTTGCAGCCAGAATGTCAGGTGTAGGTGAGGGTAGTTGCTTTTGAGCACAGAGGTGGGGCATTGAGGAGTCCAGATACATGGTCTGGCTCCTAGTCCACAATCATGAGGCCCAACTCATGCAGGGCCAGGTCCTGTGGGGAGCATATAGGGCTGAGGCGTGGGACCGGTTGGCTCATGATCTTACCAGTGCCACAGGGATTCCAAGGACTGGTGAGCAGGTCCGTCACCACCATGCGGACCTGAAGAGATGCAAGCAGGACCAATTGAACCTTTGGATCCAGGAGGCCCGGCAAATGCCCAACGCCCCACTACTGAGTAAGTTACATTTAATTATGTATGTAAGAAATTAAATTAGCTGATATTATGGAGATGTGAATTCCAATATTACTTCATTTATATTACAGCTGCAGGTGTCTGTTCTGCGAACCGACGAGCCTATTGCGATAGGCTGGTGCGGTTGCGCCACCAGGCAGGTCAGTAATCCACTCCCAGTAACTGTAAAGAAATATAAAAGTATGACAGTTAGCAAAAGAGTGCAGTGTAGTCACTAAGTAATAAAATGTGCAAGTAACAGTGTAAAAGTGTTTGCAAGTATTGCTTGATTACAAAAGTGTGTTGCAGTCTGAAATCCAAACAGAAAAATGAAAATGTCTGAAATAAATTCTGAAATAAAGATGCCCCACCTATAATATCATAGTGCACAACCTGCAGCAGGCTGAAAAGTACAGCTGCAGAAGATGAGCAACTCACATGTGTGAAATATATCCCTGTTGAAATACTGAAACATGACAGAAGTGAGACTGCTGGAAAGGATTGTAATAACTACAGGTAAAACATGTCAATAAAGCCTAGAAGTAAGTACCATCCTGAATAGTAAAATGAAACCAAGTGAGAGTGTGTGAGAAAGAGTTATGAATCCACCAATAAAGTAGTAATAACCCCTGTATAAAGTATACTGCAGTCAGTACAGAATGAAATGAATGTGACAAGTAGAACCAAACTTCGAAATGTGTCCAAAGTGTTGCTGCAGCTGGAATGTGTATCCCAAAATCTGGATATGTTGCTCTCAGTCTGCAATATGCAGATAGTATGATTGTCTGAAATATCAAACATCCACAGTTGTCTATAGCTATATAAAGCAAATGTAGCAGGATGATGTTGCTGAACAAAGCCAGATATGAACGTGTATGAATAACAATAAAATGTATATTGATGTAGCAGTAACAGTCCTATCACCAAAGTGAAGTAGTTATCATATGGGAAACTGTAGTTAGAACAGTAGTGTGTATATATCTGTAGCTATTAGAAATGTACAGCATATGTATTGGTATTCAAAGGTGTTAATAATATTTTCTTCACCCCACCCTATAACCACATATAATCCATTCCACGTGAAAATGGTATGTGCAATCACAATTAACACCCCTGGACATTTGTCCTGATGGGTCCTAAATATTTGCATGTCCATTGATACATCTGCCCTGTTCATACATCCAAACCTGATGGCCTGTTGCCATCAATCAACCCTGCATGTTGTTGGACTGTGTATTGCTGTTCAAATTATGCATGTGTTATGCTTGCTGTTCAATGGTGTGAATATCTGGGTGTTTGGTTAATGGGAATACTAATGCATGCTGTTACAACTAATTGCGAATGGTATTGTATGTTACTAACCCAAACTGTCATGACATAATGCAAAACATAGAACGACAGGGAAGGCGGGTTCCAGCGGACCCACCTCTCCCACCTCAGCTGGTGAGTGCACGTGGCACTAGTGCCCAGTCTGGACCCTCCTCTGGTGGCCCTGTGCCACCTGCGGGTGGAAGCGCTGCAGGGGATGGGGCCCGTCCCCCCTCTGCAAACATGGTCGGAGGAGAACCACCACTCACCCTCCGTAGCGTCCGGACTGTGGTGCGAAGGGAGATCCGGGACTCTGTTCTTGAGCCCCTACGCCAGCTTGAGGCACAGGTGGCACAACTTATGGGAATGCCTGTTGCCCGGCCTACACAGCCCCCAGCACAGCCCCGTCCTGGGCAGTGAAGGAACAGTGGCAACTGCCCATGGGTGGAGATATCAGTTCCACTGTTGCCATCTGTGGGCTCATGGGCTCTGGATATCCAAACCTCCGTCCCCGTCAATTGTGTAACCTCCCCACACGTGTCATACACCGCCCCTGTATGCGTCTTGTTTGTCTTGTCTGTTGACCTACCCAACCTACCTCCCCAGCTATACCGACTTCCCTCACCTGACATACCACTCTCACCTGAAAAAAAAGGGGGGGGCACTCTGTACCCACAAAAACATTACGCCCCATACATAGCTGCCCATTCCGCACATATGTCTACCAGACATGGAAACTATCAATTACAATTGGCTGAACAAGTATTACTGTTGTCCTTACACCTCTCTCAGGGGTGGAAGGTATCAAATGTCACACCAAATTACAAACATATGCACAGCTGTTGCTGATGAAGGAATGGGCAGCTATGGGCCTTACCTACATCCCTCCTGCAAAACCCAAGCTTGTTTCCCTACTGTCTTACCCTCTTTGTGACCCCTTTTTCACCACTTTCCTGTCTCCCCATTTTCATTTCTTTCAAAGAAAATAGCTGGTGTGCAAAGTAAGCACATTTAAGCGGTTGTAAGCGGTGTCTTGGTGCGCGGAGCTAAATGCCAGTGCGCATGCGTGAGCTCTGTGCAAACCAGCGCTAACCCGGTTACAACTGCTTAAAAGTGCCTTAGTCACTTTGATTGACAGGTCCTGTAGTCAGTTCAGAAGCAAAATAAAATCCCACTGGCAGTCCCGAACTCAGGACCTTGGAAACAGTAGTCTGCATGACTTACCACTAAGCCATGACTCTTATACAAGAACATTGTGCTAAAATAAATATATCATGTAATAGTAGGAATGAATGTAAAGGTAATATAGGATGTGTAGTAAACAAAGCATGTCATTTAAAATTACTGTCAAAACTAGTGGATTTCCATAATAGTAGTGTGTGAACAGAAACAGCCATGCTAGTTGGTAGCTAGTAGGTAATAATGTCACTGTAGCACCTTGCAAGCCACACACATACTCACAGCAGGATAATCACTGCCCATACCCCACAACCTCTTACAGGAACACATCCGGACCAAGTAATAAAATATGTGGAGCAAAGGCCCAAAACCAGGGACACATTACAAATAATGTTACAACAAACACAGACAGTTCAGAGAGTAAGAGGGTCTGCATTTTGTGGGATGTTTGGAAGGGTATGAAGTCTGAAACTTGAATGTTTGTCACTATATTCTGACTTGAGCGCAGAGTGATTTGCCAGAAAAAGCTGTGCATGAGATATTGACCAAAATATGAGGCAGAAATGTGGACAACCTGCAAATAATTGTACACATGAGAGGTCTGACACCACCATATTTGAATAGCTAAGAGCCTAGACATACCAACAGTGAATGACTTACAGGGATGCCCCACAGACTCCATGTGAAATGTACAAACAGTAGGCAGAAAGGTGTAACAACACATGCAATGGTAACTATGGAGTCCTGAAAGTATTCACCACTTGCATGGCAGAATAAGTGTAGTAATACATATGTTCATGCTAACCCACAGTCACAACTGCAGCATACCAGACTATTTAATGGGTGTACCCCACTGATATGTACCATTCCATGAGGCAGATAACAGATGAACCTGAGAGTCTCTGGGGCCTGCTCAGCAGCATACTCAAATACCCTAATAGATGTCAAGGCCCACACCATGGCCAGACCACACTGCATGCTGTAACACCCTAGCAGATATAGCAAGCATTCCAAGGTGTGAATGTACATGGAAAATAGGAAAGCTACAGCAGCACACTACAGTCAGGACACCTAGCAGGCATACAAGTAGTGACTATAAAGGGCAAATATTGAAGCCTTAGCAACAAAGTGCAAACAAAAGTGAAAGGAAAGCACACACACACACATTAACAGTAGTAGTAGTTGTAGGTGTCAGTGTACATACACAGTTAGTACAGGAAACTGGAGAAATGAATGGAGGAATGTTAATCTACAACACAGCTGGAAATATGAGAGAGATACCAACCTTTACACTCACAGAACATTGTCCACAGCATACCAGCATGGTCCCTGCCCTTAAAATTTGAAAGGGCTACGCCTATCTCACATACCTTTTTATAGCACTGTTCTGAAATCACAGTGAGAACTGCAATCAGTACACAACTGGCTGCATGCAATTAGCAAATGGTGGCTAACAATTGGTGCAGAGGCCATCACATGGGCATATGCAGATACCTACAAAAGTATGCTGTACTCCCAGTCCACACATGCAATACTTTCATTGCACCCTGAGGAGGACGTGAGTGACAGACAGACAGACAGAGAGAGAGAGACAGAGACAGAGAAAATTGAAATTAAGCAGACACAAACAAAACTGTTCAGCAACAGCCATCTGAAAGCTGACAACTGGGAAGTGGAGCAGCAGGATAGAAAACCATATGGCAACACAAGCAGCTGTGACAAACACAGGTAATGTAAAGTAATACTATAAAGGTCTACATACTGTGAACCCTCCATATGTGTCATTGGTCTGTATCCATATGTATATGAAGATGTGTAAAGGGCAGGGGACATACAGCAACTATCAGTGAAGGCTGTACATACATTTGTATGTGAGAGCATCTATGTGCACATATCAATGTAGGTTGACTGTAGGTTGTAGTGCAATGTACAAAGTAGGTTTCACAGTTATGTATGTTTAGCAGTATGTTAGTGTGTGTATACGGTATGGTAGACAAACATGTTGATATACCTGTCTATCATATGGATAACGTATGTATGTCAACATATGTGTGTATGTATATGTATATATATATATATATATATATATATATATATATATATATAATATGCATATATGTATACATACATAGAGAGAGATGTAGGAATACATAGACAGATGTAGATAGATAGAATATGTACAAACATATATATGTAATGCACACATACAGATATAGATATATGTAGATACATATACATAGACAGACTGATCTGACTATCTACAGGTATGACTGTATATGACCTCAACACCCCTGTCCCACCCCTCTGTCACTCTCACCCCTCTGTGCCCTCCACATCTATAGCATTATATGTACATCAATATATATATGTGTATATGTATACAGACATATATATATATATATATATATATATATATATATATATATATATATATACATATAGATATATCTATACTTATATATATATATATATATATATATATATATATATATATATATAGAGAGAGAGAGAGATGTATATATATATATTCTGAGTGAGGCACATGTGTACAGATGTATTGCAACAGGTGCCTGGTGACAAAGGCATGGAGTGAACACCAGTATCAAAACTGGAGTACCATACCCCATTTCAAATCACCTACACCAGTAACCACCAGATATGTGATTGGCTGCCCACCACTGCATGTGTCAGGGGTGAACAGGGTCATAAATGTGTACAATAGTGGCCCCAATGCACATGGTATGTGTCAGCAGACATGGTGTGTCAGCTATGGACATGTAGGTCGGTGTACCCCTCCACACCACATAATGGATGCCATGGTATGGACCTCACATGACAGCTACAGATATGGAGAAGGACACAGTGACATGTACAACACTGTGACAATGCACTCAAACACATTACCAATGCACAGTGACTGACAACACCACAGAGTACACACATACTACCCACATAGAGGTTACCACTCCCGGATTTACATACGTAAGTCACACCTATGACAGATGTCCAACAACCATAGTAACACCTCACACCATCCACAACCTAAATGACTGCTGTGTGTCGTCCATGCCACTGCAATAGAGAGCACATGTGTAGGTAAAAGTTCCTACCCACAGATAAGACATACCCTGCAATAAACCACACAGTGTTAAGAAGCAAGACTCCCCATGAGTACGTCACACATACCCCTGCTGAATGTTAGTCAGATAGGTAATATGCCATATGAGTCACCCTGTGTAACTGTGGGACAGCAGCAGGTACCATCACACCACATGTGTCACAATGGTCAGGGTAGCAGAACAGTATGCTGCTGTAGTCCCAGGGGCAATCGCATATTGTATAGTATTGTATTGTAATGTAATGTATTGTGTTGTATTGTATTGGTATGTTGAGGTGCCTCCTTCGTGGAGTGGAACCACTGCTGCTGTGCGCCAGTGTACAGGTACATATCCTGTAGTCAGGCTAGTGTTACATAGCACTTCTATATGTGTGTTTAGTTCCTGTCAGAGTTTATGTAGCATGCAACTGGGGATACCATCAGGTCCCAGTCATGTTGTGCATTCTGCTTTCATGAGGGTGGCTCTCACCTGGACATCTGTGATGACAGGGAGGTTACAGTCAGCTGGGATAACTATGTCTTATTTTGGGGGAGGGCGGGTGACACCTGCACTGAACCTGTCTGCCACAATGTTGTCAATATCTGTGGTTTCAGTGAAATATTTGTTGTTGTGTACTAACTATGGGCATAGAGGATGGATTCTGACCAGGTTGCTAACATAACTGAAGAAGGCCTTCTGGTTATCTGTAGTGTCCCTCTTGATTTCCCTCTCAAAGTTGCCCATGGATGTTTGTATGATGGAAAATAGATCCTTACTAGTGCTGCTCAGACATGCCTTCCCTTTAAGGAATTATGCTCTGTCTTGCAGTAGCTTCCATCTTTTGTAATACAATCTGTCTATGGCTGGGGTCCACCAGACGGGATGCTGTCCCTTTGTGGAGAGTGTCTTGGTCATATATGGGATTGCATGATCCATGCATTCTTGAGATGTCTGTAGAAAGCATTTGTGTAGGGGTCAGCATTGTGGGTTGTATCTGCCACTGGCCCAGTGGGCTGAAAGGATACCATGTCACTGATACAAAGTGTAAAGTTTGCATCTGCAATGTTATTCACTATAGTCGTTTGTGCTGGTGGTGGAGGTGGGATATGTATATCCAGGGCAATTAGTGTGTGGTCAGCTCACAGTAGTTGATGTAGGCCATACAGTACCTAGATACAAACCCCCAGAGTGAGGAGGTGCTCTTGACCTGAATCAGTGTTCTGACTGCTGGGGTTTGGTAGTATGTCGTATGGAGTGTGCCAGGTACTGTTGCACAGTTGCTGGCTGAGCACTGATACCTGGCCATTTACATGTGTATCCACCAATAGACAGACAGATGCTATATATGTGAGATATGTTGTATCATAACAGTCGAGTAGCATGTGTAGTATGTGTGCCAAATTCTGCTGACATATATTGCTGATATCAGGTTATTTTCTTTTTCAGGTACATGGCTCACCCGCGGAATCCCGCTTACTCCACAGCTGAGGATGAGCAGCTACACCAGAGCCTGGTGTGGGATTATGCAATACTCTTTTCCCGCACCAGCCAGAATCAGCAGGAGAGGGCTGCACTGTGGCAAGACCTGGTCCGTCGGGTAAATGACATAGGCATGCATAATAGGACATATGAGCAGGTACAACATCACTGCAGTGATTTAATCAGAAATGTCCATCAGCGTGCATCGGATATCCACAGGCAACAGGTCGCCACAGGTGGTGGGGTGGCTACACATCCCTCACTCACCAGACTGGAGGGACTACTCATGAGTGTAGTGGCTCCAGTCCGCCAGCAACAACAACAGCAGCAGACATGCATTATGATGGAGGCTGGAGCCACGCAGCAGCAAGACAGTGAGCGTGCAGGTAATATGCCATATGTATAGTTGACTGTTGTGTACACTGGTAGTTAATGCATGTGTGAGGTGTGTCCTTGGTTTGTAGCTGTCACCATAGTATTTAATGTGCAAGTGTGATATCCTCAATATTAGCAGCTGACCTGTGAAAGGCGACTGTTGTACTACTGACCTGTATCATACTCAGTAACAATGGCACAGTTGTGCCCACTGACATTAGTTTCTTCACGTCTGCAGGTCCCTCCGGTGTAACAGCAGTGCAGCCTATCCATGCTGGTGAGTGTGTATTAACAATACCTGTAATAGTCTTGATAGTAATAGTAATATTAGGCTCACTTAGTAGTGCTGTTTGTATGTATGTAGGTGTGTCTGTGTCTGTGTGTTGATATCACGCATACTGAGTACTGTACAATTGTGTGAAACTGTGTGTACATGTGCATGTGTGCACCTGTGCATGTGTGCATGTGTGCACCTGTGCACGTGCGCATGTGTGCATGTGTGCATGTGTGCACCTGTGCATGTGTGCATGTGTGCATGTGTGCACCTGTGCATGTGCGCATGTGTGCACCTGTGCATGTGTGCATGTGTGCATGTGTGCATGTGTGCACCTGTGCATGTGTGCATGTGTGCACCTGTGCATGTGTGCACCTGTGCATGTGTGCATGTGTGCACCTGTGCATGTGTGCATGTGTGCATGTGTGCACCTGTGCATGTGTGCACCTGTGCATGTGTGCATGTGTGCACCTGTGCATGTGTGCATGTGTGCATGTGTACATGTGCGCATGATCGCATGTGCGCATGTGTGCATGTGTGCACCTCTGCATGTGTGCACCTGTGCATGTGTGCATGTGCGCATGTGTGCACCTGTGCATGTGTGCACCTGTGCATCTGTGCATGTGTGCATGTCTGGACCTGTGCATGTGTGGATGTGTGCATCACTGGTAATGTGTAGACATTGTAAACTGTGTTTCCTGTTTCCCTCCCACAGCTTCTGGTGCTGCTCTGGTGTCATGTAGCAGGGAACCTGAATCAGGTGCCATGGGTACTGATAATGATGACATCTGTGTAATGGCACAGGAAGGTATGCCAGGTTCCGCCATTGGTCAGCCGATTGACAGTACACAGCTGTCGACCCCATCAATGTGCACAGTTATCCTGCCAATACACCCTTTGTCACCAATGTCCCTAGGTGATGGACAGCATACAGTGGGCATTGACCAGGGTAATGTGGTATCTGTGGCACATGCCTCCCCACACAGCAGCCATGGGCATGGCCCAGAGATGGTACCACACAGAGAGATGTCCAGGGGTTCTCGTGGGAGCATCCATGGGCGTACTGCCCCTGTCAGACGTGCCCACAGAGGTCTTACAACCTCAGCTATGTTTCGGGCTGTCATGCAGGCACAGTCACGTATGGAACGGTACACCAGACAGGGTCTGAAGGAGCTGACAGCATGTCGCACAGCCATGACTGACAGTATGCGTGACATTGCGACTGCCATCCATAATTTCACCGATGTCATAAACAGATGTTGTGGGGACATATTAGACCGGTTCCACAACTACATGTCCATGAGCCAGGGTGATGGTGGACGGTTGAGGCATCGACGTGGGTGTATGCCAGCAACAGCAGCAGCTGGCAGTCGTCGCAGATGACAACAGGGCCGCGGCTGCCCCCATAGTGCCAGCAGCAGCCCCAGGAATGCTGGGTCTGTGCTGTCATCAGACCGCCCCAGGAGACCATGTGCACGTGGCTCTGGCCAGGCCCAACAGGGATCTGTGTCCAGTCAATGAACACCTGCTTCTGATGACAGTACCCAGTCTGGGTTGGTACCAGATACGGTCCGTAGCACCCCTGCAAGGCACAGGTACCGTGTCCGTGGCCAGAGACACTGATCTGTATGACCTGGCAGGTACAGTCTGTGGCTGTCCACAAACACCAGTATATGGCAGCCATGAGGTGGAACTGTGTGCATCCATACACACATGCTAATTGACAACACCTAGGGCTACCGCATACACGCACACACTGCATCAACATTGCCCCACCTTCTACTGCTGTCCCTCACCAACACACATACACATACATGTCAATCGGTGGTATCGGTGGCTGACTCAGGCATACCAAGTTCACACCCTGTGCATATGATGAAACTGTGCCACCTCCTGCAATCTGTAACAACTGTGCAGGTACAGGTTAACATGTTGCTGATGCACAGGGTGACCACATAGATGTGTAGTAATAGTATCATGTTGTTAACAGTACTGTGTGCTGAATTAATTGTGGGTATATCACAGCATGCCTGATGCAGTACTGTTGTCTACACCCATGGTAAGTACCATAGTGTATCATCTGCACATGTTGGCATACTGGTGGTAAGGATGTCAACAGAAGGCTACATACATAGGTAGCACAGGGGATAAGGTAATGAAAGTATTGATACGCAATGATGGACATGTAAACTGCAAGTGGCATGTTGCCCACACTGGACTCTGCAATGCGGATGTTTGAGGATGTTGATATGTGTGCAGTACTACACGACTGGTACAGGACACACAGGAGCACCCTAGCACTGCAAGCTCACATCTCATACCATGCTAGACAGCCCCAACACCCAAAACTAACTGTCACAGGAGGGAGAGTCCCCATATATGTCAGGGATACTGTGGTGGCAGGCCAGGTAGCATACATCCTACTAAGTATGGAACCACTGAGTGAAGGCTCAGTGTCTGTTATTTGACATGTGTATTACTGCAGGTTTGAGCACATGGGTTTCCATCCAGTTATTGTACATCCTGACAGTACATGGTCTGTACACTTGTGTGTGCTGAGACTGGACCCTAGCCATCTGACCCATGTATTTCCATGTACATGTGCAGAGTGCCTGCATATTTGCAGTGTTACCTACTGGAAGTGGTACAGCTTGTTTGTTGTACAATGGACTACATGCAGCCCTGTTTACTGTAGCTTTGTTTGCATGCATGTTTGTTTGCAATTACCCTGGAATACTGATCCCACCTGCAATGCATAGTTATAGAGCGTCTGTGGACTCCTAGTGCCATCTGCATAGCTTACTATATGTATGTCCATGTCTCACTTGACAGAATGTCACTGTTTGTCCTGTTCACATGTACGTTGCCTGTGACACATTGCATATGACTTACCTGGCATGTGTCCACGTGAGCAGTCATATATGCTACTGCTAACTAATCACAGGCACTACACCCTCACATATTCATCTTCTGTTGAACCACCTGCTTCGCTAGGGATGGCCTGCACCTGTCACCCCTGGGCTTTCAGATATTGGCAAAGGCTCTTGCTACCCCCATAGTGCCTATGTTAGGCAAGGCTCAAATGACAAACCCACCTTCATAGGTATCGCAAGGGATAAGAAACTAAGAGTAATGCTACCCAACACCAGAAGTCTAAACCTCAAGATGCATGCACCCGAAACTCTCCTTGGTATGGAGAACATCGATATCTGTGCAGTAACAGATGCCTGGTTCCGGGCTACTGAGAACACACCAGCACTACCAGGTTTAACCTCATACCATGCTTTTCAGCCCCAAAACTTGGAACGAACCACAAATGGAGGGGGAGTATTGATATTCATCAAAGATACCCACACCTCCAGGTTGGTGGCAAAGCACCAAGCATCAGAGACTATCCATGTGCAACTAACAATGAGTGAAACTGCCTTCCAGGTTATAGCCTGCTACAGACCACCCTCCCAAACCCAAGAACTGCACTTGGACATCCTGTGAACAGTGGAAATATGAAGGTCTCTCCAAACACCATTATATTGGGCGACTTCAACTACCCAAACATGGACTGGGAGTATGACTCTAGCTCCAACACCCTAGGCCAAAGATTCCTAGAATATATGAGCTCAAATGCTATGGAACAACTTGTTACCACTCCCACAAGAAGGGGAAACATACTGGACCTGATCATCACCAACATGAGGACTCTATGCTCCAGACCAGAAGTGTATCCCTCACTGGTAAGATCGGACCATAAACTAATCTCACTGGATATTCACATCCCGACCCCACCCCCTGCCCAGAACACCACAGTGAACAACTTCTCTAAAGCAAATTCACACTCCTCAAAACTGAGGTGGAAACCTTCAAAGCCCCCGGGCCTGTGGAAACTACAGAACAGACCGCAGATTCCTCTATAAACGCATTCTATGGACACCTTCAGGAATGCATGGATCATGTGATCCCGAATAAAACCAAGACCCAATCTTCCAAAGGCAGACGTCCTGTCTGGTGGACCCCAGCCATAAACAAACTACACAATAGAAGGAGGAAGCTACTAAATGATACAGCAAATTCCCAAATAGGGAAGGCATCACTGATCAGTATTAGTAAATAACTACAGGCACTCATAAGATTGCCTAAGGCCAGCTTCAAGAGAAATTGCACAGGACACTAAGGATAATCACAAGGCTTTCTTTAGTTATGTTAGGAACCTGGGTGGTAATTCCCAGATATGCTCAGAGGTAGTCCAAAATGTCAATAGAAACACCAAACCCACAGACATTGCCAACATTCTAGCTGACAGATTCAGTGCAAACTTCTCACCCCCCTCCACACTGAAAGGGCAAATATGTATCCCAGCAGAGTGCTGCCCCCCTGACATCTCAGATGCTCAGGTAAGAGCCGCCCTCTCCAAAGCAATACACACTGCATCAATGGGACAAGACAGTGTCCCGGGCTGTGTCCTACATGACCTCCAAGACGTGCTACAACCAAACATAAACCTACTGTTCAGTCCCAGCCTTACTACAGGATATGTGTCCAAAGTGTGGCGTACAGCAACAGTGGTCCCTCTACAGAAAGGTGGTGCCTCAACGGATCCTGGACACTATCAACCCATAAGCCACACTAGCTTGGTCTGCAGAGCTATGGAAAGGATCATCATGGACCACATAAATATAGATATTGCGGACCTACAGACACTGGTTCATACCCAGTTTGGCTTTGTTAAGGGCAGATCCTGCCTCTCAAACCTGGTTGATTTCTTTGAAACAGTTACCAAGGCCATTGACGAGGGGAAGGTGGTTCACACAGCCTACCTGGACCTCACAAAAGCCTTCAAAACAATACCCCACTCGGGCATTCTAGAGAAGCTCACCAGCTTAAATATAAGCCCCTATGTCAATAGATGGATTGCACGCTGGCTCAAGGACAGAACCCACATGGTTAGAATTGCTGGATCCATGCCAGACTCCAAACCAGTTACGAGTGGTGTCCCACAAGGCTCAGTCCTGGGACCTCTCTTGTTTGGTATATATTTATCGGAGGTACAGGCCAACATGGAAGGACTGTGGCTGACCAAATATGCAGATGACTGCAAACTGGCCGCCATAATCGACTCTCCAGCCGACACAAGCATCTTCCAAAGGGGCATCATAGAAACACACAACTTGTGCCAGAGCCATGGCCTCCAGCTGAATGCAAAAGTGTGTATAGTCATCCCTTTGGCAAAACAAAGTGCCCACAAAGTACCACATAGGTGGTACTCCATTACGTACAGAAGAAGTAATTAGGGACCTGGGGACCCAAGTTGATAGCAATCTCTCATTTGACAACCACGTGGCCAAAGTGGTTAGAAAGACATTGTATATAGCCCACCCCATCATGAAGGGATTCACATCTACATCAGGGGAGGACATCGTGCCTCTTTACTCATCCCTCATCAGGCCCATAATTGAGTACAATCCCCCTGTTGGGATGTACCTTACCAGACACCTGCAGCAACTGGAAAGACCCCACAAGTACCTCACCAAGAGGATCAAAGGGCTCAAACAGATGCCATATGCTGACCGGTTAAATAAACCCCAGCTCTACTCAGTGGCATACCGCCTGTTCAGAGGCGATCTGTGCCTAATGTATAACATCATGTCGAACCCGGAATTAATGGGCATGGTGCACCTGAGAATATCCAAATCCCATCGGGATACACGCTTGAGAGACCTGAGCCTCAGCACTGAAATAAATAGGACATGCTGGAGGGACAGATTCATAACCGAGAGGCTCACTTCACTCTGGAATAAAATCCCAGTCCAGGTTAGGCAGAGTCCCTCATTGACTCTCTTCAAGAGGAATCTTGATGAGTGGATGGGACATTGTAGGTTTACCCCAGGTATCACTTCTGTGTCACTGTTAGACAGAGGCACAGTATACTAACCTCGGAAAAGGGCATGGCAAGATATATTTACAATGGATGGCGACAGCCAAACACATTCTGGCTAGGTTCTTAAATGCCCTAGGGCAGATTGCCTAGTATGACGCTATGAACCTATGAACCTATGTACCTTGTTCCCCATTGGCCCTATGTGCTGTTAATCACCATGGCAATCACAATACTATGGTAGCATTTTCAAAGGTCAGTTGTCAGTCACCTCTATGCTACAGTTGTGGAATATATGGGTCATGTGGCAATGTCACAGCTGCCACATGTACACAGTCAACCCTCTCCCCTACACATGGACGTACAACACATGTATGAAATGGAACCACATAGCCAAACTGGGGACTAAGCACTCTGAACCCAGTACTGGCATAACCTGTCAGGTGGCATGCAATACTACAGTGACTACAATACCAGTCTGATGTAGACCTACACTGACAGCAATACAAGCACGTGAACACACTGGGCCATTCATGGAGCCTTAGAATAGCATCCTGCATGAGTGGCACACACCTCTGCAGCTGGCACACAGGCATACGTTATGCCTGAACACATCACACATAACACATAGCACACAAATCCTGTGTGCCAGTCACAGCCTGTATGGCTAGACAACACACCTGCCACAGTTGTGTTAGCTACCTTTATTGTCCGGTACAGTGTGGTCATGCTCACCAGGCTGGACAAGGTGAAGGTCACAGTGATATGCCTGTGGGGCACTATGGTCCACCACATAACACAAGCATACAGGTCAGTCAGAGGCATGGACACATATGACTCAGTCATTGTCCATGCCACATACCTTCTCCTGCTGTACTTGTAGGGTGCTGACATCATCAGTGTTTAGAAAGGGGAATGTGCATCCTGTAGTCTGTTCTCCTAGTTGCCAAAAGGGACATTTCCCCTCACACACACTAACCCCTCTCAGCCAAACACACACACTTGCCATTTGCAGGATTCAAACCCCTACCTAAGTTATGACACTTGAGACAGACACATTAGAAGAGTGCGCTATTCGCATTACTGTGAGGTTTTCCTTCTCCTGCTGTACTTATAGGGTGCTAACATCATCAGTGTTTAGAAAGGGGAATGTGCATCCAGTAGTCTGTTCTCCTAGTTGCCAAAAGGGACATTTCCCTCACACACAATTGCACACACACTAACCCCCCTCCGTCAAACACACACACTTGTCATTTGCAGGATTCAAACCCCTATTTAACTATGTTATGACACTCGAGATGAACGCATTAGCGGAGCATGCTATTCACATTACTGGAAGGTTTCCCTTCTCCTGCTGTACTTATAGGGTGCTGACATCATCAGTGTTTAGAAAGGGTAATGTGCATCCTGTAGTCTGTTCTCCTAGTTGCCAAAAGGGACATTTCCCTTACACACACTAACCCCCCTCAGCCAAACAAACACACTTGCCATTTGCAGGATTCAAACCCCTACCTAATTATGTTATGACACTCGAGACGGACATATTAGCGGAGCGTGCTATTCGCATTATTGGGAGGTTTTTCTTCTCCTGCTGTACTTATAGGGTGCTGACATCATCAGTGTTTAGAAAGGGGAATGTGCATCCTGTAGTCTGTTCTCCTAGTTGCCAAAAGGGACATTTCCCTCACACACAATTGCACACACACTAACCCCCCTCAGCCAAACACACACACTGAGCATTTGCAGGATTCAAACCCCTACCTAACTATGTTATGACACTTGAGACAGACACATTAGAGGAGAGCGCTATTCACATTACTGGGAGGTTTCCCTTCTCCTGCTATACTTATAGGGTGCTGACATCATCAGTGTTTAGAAAGGGGAATGTGCATCCTGTAGTGTGTTTTCCCAGTTGCCAAAAGGGACATTTTCCTCCCACAGACTTACACACACACCAACCCCACTCACACACACACTGAGCATTTACAGGATTCAAACCCCTACCTAACTATGTTAAGACACTTGACACAGACACGTTAGCGGAGCATGCTACTCACATTACTGGAAGGTTTCTCTTCTCCTGCTGTACTTATAGGGTGCTGACATGATCGTTGTTTAGAAAGGGGAATGTGCATCCTGTGGGGAGGCAGACACCAAGCACACTCTGGCTAAGCTGTCATTCCCTAGGGCAAACAGCCTAGTGTTGACCTCTACACCCATATGTTTAATTGTCAAATGCACATTATTTGTTGCTGATAGACTGTTTGCACGTCTTTATTGCCATAGCATTCCCTGTTTGTATGAACAACTTGTATATCTGTGGAAGATGTTTGCATATGGGAGGGATCCACTATATCACGTATGTCTCTGTAGTCATTTAACTGTGTGCACTGGGCAGATTGCTGTAATGGTTCCTGGAATAACACGTAAAAATACCAGATATGTGTGGCCAACTGCTAAACTGAGATTTGGCCTAAGTGTGTGAGCATGCCCAGTTCAGCCTTCCCATGGTATGTTGTCTGACATATGTCTCATTTATCGGTGTGTGAGCATGCCCAGTGTGAGCATTCCATATGTTGAACTCTGCAGCCCACCACATTTGTGGATGAGTGTGAACTTCAACAAATATCTCCCGTTTATGGTTGTGTGTTGTGTGTCATGTTGTGTAGTTACTGTACAACTGCTTTGTGTGTAAACACAACAGGATTATACTGTGCCTGCAGGGTTTGCATGGGATACTTTGCATACAGTTGTCAACATCCTTTCACACTGACCTAACACTGTAGTACTGTATAGTGTACTGGTTCAGTACTTTGACTGTGGTGGACAGTATCCTGGGCTTTAGTCCTATCACTGCTTTACATTTCCATAGTGAGCACAACAGCCTGGTTAGGGGCCAGTTGTGCACATCTGACCATGTTGCATTATGTTCAGATATGAACTACTTAAACCAGGCTTGTCCAACATTGGTAGTGTATTCCACAACATAGGTGTACATTTCAAACACTAGCGATGTGCCATAGGCCATTTCTAATGCTAGTCGGAGAGTGTGTTTGTCCTTCGACACACATTGTAAGTGGAGTTTGCCATGACATATGTCATGGTTAGTATACTGTGCCTCTGTCTACCTGTGACATGACAGTGATACCCAGGAGAAAGCTACCATCTCCCATCCACTCATCAAGATTCCTCTTGAGGAGAATCGATAAGTGACTCTATGGGTAGCCTGTACTGGGAGTTTACTCATGGGTGGGGGTGGCTTCTGTGTTATGGATCATGCAGTACAGCTTGTCCTATGTAAGTCAGTGCTGGGGTTCAGGTCTCTCATGTGCATAGCTCACTGCCATTCAGATTGTACAAGGTACAGCATGTTTATTGATTCCAGCTTGGACATGGCTTTATACATCAGGCACAGCTTGCCTCTGGGTGGGCAGTATGGCAGTGTGTGTAGCTGCAGTTTGTTTAATCAGGCAACACATGGCATCTGTGCAAGCTCTTTGATACTCCTGGTGAGGTACTGTTGGGGACTTACAGTTGATGGAGGTGTCTGCTGAGGTACATCCCACAGGGGCTATTGTAGTCAATTGTAACGCTGATGAAGGATGACTGCAGAGCCACAATGACCTCCCCTTATCTATATCTGACAACCTTCATGATTAGGTGGATATATGGTATGTTTCTGTAAACACTACAGCACATGTTTGTCCAATGCAGGATATCTATCACCTTGTGTCCCCAGGTCTCTCATTACATGTTAAGTACATAATGGGTTAACACCTATGTGGTAATTGGTGGGCACTTACTGTATATCCACGGGGGATGACTATACACTTTTCTGCAATTAGCTTGCTGACATGGCTATGGCACCAGTTGTCTGTTTCTACGTGGCCCTTTTGTGGGATGCTTGTGTCAGCTGGTGGATCATATATGGTGAGCAGTTTGTAGTCCTCTGCAAACATGTTCAGACACAGTCCTTCCAAGTTGGCCTGTACCTATGGGACATATATACCAGACGAGGGAGATCCCAGGACCAAGCCTTGTGGGATGCCAGTTATATCTGGTTTGTAGTCTGACATGGCTGCAGCATGTCTGACCATGTCTGTTCTGTCCTTGGTCTGGTTTGCAACCCCTCTACTGACATAGGGGTTTATATTTAAGCTGGTGAGCATATCTATAATGAACACATAGGGTATTGTATAGAAGCCTTTGCAAGGTCCAGCTACACTATGTGGACCACATTGCCCTCATCAATGACCTTAATGACTGTTTCAATTGAGTCAAACATGTTTAGGGGCAGGATCTGCACTTAAGAAAGCCACACTGGGTAGGGTCCGGTGTCAGTAGGTCCCCAATATCTTTATGTCTGCGGTACATGCTGATCCTTTCCATAGCTGTGCAGACCGAGCTTCTCAGGATTCTGGGGTGGTAGTTTTCAGTATCCATTCAGGCAACACCTTTGTTGAGAAGGACCACTGTTGTTGTACACTGCTCTTTGGGTACATATCCTGTGGTAAGGCTGACATTGAGCAGTAGTGTGATTTGGCATTCCATTCATCTTGGAGTCCATGTTGGACTCAGCCCAGGACACCATCTCATACCATTGCTGCTGTGTGTTTTGCTTTGTAGATGCTGGCTGTTACCTCAGCATCTGCAATGTCAGGGGCCAGCAGTCTGCTGGGATAGATATTTTGCATTCTGGGGGTTTGCACTGCACCTGTCAGGATGTATGTTGGCAATATGTGTGTGTGTTTGGTATGTTGTTTGTGATATTTGTGTGATTCAGAGCATATCTGTGAATTCCCAACACGGTTCCTACCATCAGTTGTGAAAGCCTTGGGATTATCCTTAGTGTCCTGTACAATTTGTATCTTCATAGGTTCATAGGTTCATACTAGGCTATCCACCCTAGGGCATTTGTTAGCCTAGCCAGAGTGTGTGTGGCTTTCGCCACCCCTTGCTATGTGAATATTATGGCCATTTATGATTTGCTTTGTTGTGCCTCTGTCTGGACATGACACAGTGAAGACCCCCAGTGTAACTCTACGATCATCCATCCACTTGGCAAGATTCCTGTTGAAGAGTGTCAGTGAGGGCTCTGCCTAACATGGAGTGGGATTCTGGTCCAGGGTGTGGGGAGCCTCTGGATTATGTATCTGTCCCTCCAGCACATCCTATTTCATTATGTGTTGAGGTTGACATCTCTCACTCTCACAGCTCCGATGGCTTTGAGTTTTCTGGGGTGGAGCATGTCCATTACTCCTGTGTTGGGCATGGCCTTGTACAACAGGCATGCAATGCCTCTGTGTAGGCAGTATGTGACTGCATTCAGCTGGGGTGTCTACAGCCAGGCAGCATATGACATATATTTGAGACCCTTTATCCTCTTGGTGAGGTACCTTTGAGGTCTTTAACTGCTGCAGGTGTCAGGTAAGGTACATCCCATATGAGGCATTGTACTAGATTATGGGTGTGATAAGAGAACAGTATAGGGGCACAATGACCTCTGTTGACGTAGATGTGAATCCTTTCATGATACGGTGTCCAATGTAGACAGTCTTCCTAGCCACATTGGCAATGTGAGTGTCACATAACAGGTTACTGTCCACTTGTTTCTCTAGGTCCCTGATTACTCCTTCCATACATAATGGTTTACCACCTATGTGGTAATTTGTGGTACCTTGTTTGGTATTTGGTGGGACATTCATACTGTCCAGTGTCTTCAGGACAGCTGGGTGGGGTTCCTGTGTGTGAGAGTGTGGTCTGTAGCATGCTACAGACTGTACAGCAGTCTTGCCTACAGTTAGTTGCACATGGGTGGACTCCAATGCCTTGTGCATTGTCAGTTACCTGGACGTATGGGTGTCTGTGCTGAATATGGATACTCACCCTCCTTTTATGTTTTGTTCCAGGTTTTGGGGCCATGACGCATGATATGTGGTATAACCTGGTAGTGCTGTTGTGCTGTCAGGAGGCTTGCAGCAGGATTCTGTCACTGCACAGACATCGATGTTCTCCATACTGGGGATGGCCTCGGGAGCATGCATATTGGGGTTTACACATCTGGCATTAGTCAGCATTACCCTTATGTTTCTTTCCACTTATGTTTTCTAGGGTGGTGGGTTAGTCTTTTCAGCCTTGCCTACGAAAGGCTCTATGGAGGTGGCAAAAGCCTTATCCAATATCCAGACACCCAGGGGTAACAGGTGCAAGCCATCCCTGGAACAAGCATGACATCCCAAGCAGACAGACATTGGATCCCCTTGGAATGACACCAGTAAGTGTGCCACTTGTTATAACTGATCATTCCGTGTTTGTACTGTGGTATAATTCTTGGTAAGGGTAGGATGCTGCAAACGGTGAGTGTCATACCAGCCTGGACTACATAATCAGAGAGCTCATCTATGTCTCTTTTCATGTAGTCTAGGGAGGTACATCTCAGGTCATTCACACCAGCATGGACTATGACTGCATCATATTTCTACTTGCTTTGGGGTGACCTGCATACTTGTGTTATGTGGCGTATTGTGGCAGCCTACAGGCAGCTTACTGTACCCTTTCCTTTGTTCAGTTTGGTGTGCGGGACAGCAGTGTGTCTCGCTATGGAGTCACCTATTACAACTGTATCAGGCCTGTTGTTTCTCCTTCTAGCCTGTGACTGTTTGGCACACCAGCTTTGTGTACTATGTGTTGCATGTGCTATGTTTGGAAGTTGTTTGATTGGCTGTCTGCTTTAGAGGCCTCTGTTGGTGTACTGTGTTTGTAATTAGTGCCTCCAGGAATGTTTTTCTGTGTTTATGTCTTTGGTTTGAAGTTGTGATAGGTCTATGTGGGACTGTGTTTGTGGTGTGCGTGGTTACCTTCTCCTCCTGACTAGTTTTGGGAGTACTGAGTTGAGGGAGCTCAGCCTCCAGTTTGGATAGATGGTTGCATCTCTCACATATATTTGTATTTCTTGGGGGGAGTTGGGGGTTGTCTGTGTACTTGGGGCAGGTGTAACATTGCCTTAAGATTCACAGATTCAACTTGCTGTGGTTGGCCTTAGTGGATTGTATGTGTGGACATATTTTATTGCCATACTACTGATCAGTGATTACTTCATTGTTTATGTTTGCTCTGTCATGTAGTAGCTTCCTCATTCTCTTGAATGGTTTGGTTATGGCTGGTGTCCACCATGCCAGATGCCTGCGTGTATGGCATTGTGTTTTAATTTAGGATTGCATAATCCAAGCATTCCTGGCAGTGTTCATGGAATGGCTGTATTACAGGTTCTGAGGTGTGGCCCATATTTTGCACCTGCACAGGACCTTTAATGGATTCCCCATCAGTTTGGAGGAGTGCAAATATTGCTTTACACATGTTTTCCACTGTGGTTTTCTGGCCAGGGACTGTGGTCAGGATTTGTATATCCAGTGTGATTACTCTATGGTCTGGTTTTACCAGTGAGCAATACACTTCTCGTCTTGCCATCCAGTACCCATGTTGCTGGTTATCACATCCAGTATGCTTACCCCTCTTGTGGGAGTGGTACGTTGTTCCTGGGCATTTTGGTTTATGGATTCTATGAACTTTTGTCCTACAGTGTTGGAGCTAGTATAATGCTCCCAGTCTATGTCTGGGTATTTTCAGTCACCCAATATAATGTGGTTTGGAGGACTTGATATATTCATGTATTCCAGCATAGGCCAGGTGCAGTTTCTGGTGTTGGGACAGTAGTCTCTAGCAGGCGATAAACTGGGGGGCAGTTTTAGCCACTGTTACTTGACCATGGCTAGTCCATGCTGCTTCTTGTTGTGGTACCAACATGGGGGTGTGGTTATCCTTGACAATTATTGCTAGTCACCCTCGTTTTGTAGCTTGTTCCATGTTTTGAGGCTGTACAGCACAGTATGAGGTGTAACCTGGTAGTGTTAGGGTGCTGTTGTGAGCCTTGACCCAGTTTTCTGTTACAGCACAGATATCAACATGCTCCATACTGGGTGAGTTTAGACTGCATGCATCTTGCTATTTTGACTTATCCCTTATCTTATTCTTATCCCTTCTGATACCTATGGAGGTAGGTTTGTGTTTTGAGCCTTACCTATTCAGGGCACGCTGTGGGTAACAACAGCCTTTGCCAGTATCCATATGGCCTGCACTGATAGGTGCACGCCAGTCCTAGCAGGTGGAGCATCATGTCATGCTCAGCATGTCATCCCAGGCTGGCACACATTGGATCCCCTTTGACTAACTGCGATACTTCAGTCAATTATTGCACTTGATCATCTCATTGTCATATTGTGGCATGATGCTTAGTGAGGGTAGGATGTTAGTCAGGGTCCTCAGGTGTGCATATAGTACATGGTGTTACATTACTTAACACATGGCATTCATGCCTCAGGTGGTGTTGCAGGGCTGCCTCTGTCGGATGCACATATTACACTCCCTGTACATGTTTGTGTGCAGGTCATGTCATTTTAGGCATCCCTGTTATTATCTGAGTGAGTCAGAGGGGGTATCATTCCCAGGGTTCCTACTGAGCCAGTGTATGTGCTATGCGTTGCCTCTTTGCCAAGGCCAGGGCATACTGGGCATGCCTCCTTCTGCCTACTGGGGCAGGCTCAGGTTGTTCCTCCTCTGAGTCATGCTCTGCCTGTGATGGCCTTGGCAATGGTGGGGGGCTGTTTGGCCCGGCCCTATGCTGGTCCTGCTGCAGCTGTTTTTGCAAGATCATATTATGTAGCATAGCACATACCATGACAATTTGGGTACATGTAGTTGGTGTGTACTGCAAGGCTCCACCAGATGTGTCCAGACACTGGAACCGTGACTTGAGCAGCCCAAACACACGCTCTATTACATTATGTGTTTGTGCATGTGCCTCATTATGGCGTTCCTGTTCAGGTGTGTGTGTGTTTCTGATGGGTGTCATCAGCCACGGCTCCAGTGCATAACCTGCATCCCCCACTAGATGTCCGTGCGGGATGTCCCCATTGGCAAATATCTGGTACAGCTGCGTCAAATGCCAGATGTGGGAATCATGGTAGCTCCCAGGGCAGCCAGCACACACATTCATTATTATGCCCTGGGCATCACACACGACCTGGCAGTTGATGGAGGGGAAGACCTTGCAGTTAATGTAGGCCCTACCCCGCTCACCGGCTGGTGCTTTAATGCGTATGTGCGTGCAGTCTATTGCACCCACTACCTCAGGGTATTCCGCTATTTGCTGGAAGAGACGCATATTGCTGGCCAATACCTCACGGGCATTGGGGAAATATACATAATCACCGACATGTGCTGACATGTCATCCAGGAACTGGTGCAGTACCCTGGAGGCTGATGCCTGTGATATCCCCATCATATCACCAGTTGGTCTCTGGAAGGTACCTGTTGCTAGTATTCTTAGGCCAACACATATTTTGGTTTCCACTGGGATGGGTTCCCCTCTGTTGGTTCTGTGTGTGAGGTGTGGCCTGCACAGCTCCACTATTTGCTGTAGGAGGTCTCTGTCCACTCTATAGCGCTCTACTATCTCCAGCTCATGTAACCCATGGTAGGTGACCCTGGGCCTGTATACTCTTCTCCGTCTCCTCACTGTGGGTTGTCTGGCACCATCTGCATCGTCACCACCCTCAGCAAGTCACCTATGTCTCATTATGACAGCTATGGCAGCCCCTAACATTTCTGCTCTGAGTTCAGCTTTTTCAGTTTTCACTTCTAATAGCTTACTCCTGTCTTGCAGTGTCTCTTGAGAGAAACATCTTGCACTGCTGTTTGCAGATTTTTAAGTGTTGGGCTGAGCTACTATTCTGCCTGTGTAATTGCCTGCTTCTAATTGTTTTCACCTGCTAGCTTCAGCAATATTCCCTGGTAGCTTCCTACTAATTATGTTGCTTCCTTTTTCCTTTCTGTTTCCTCAGGGGGGAGCAGCATGTATACCAGCAGAAACACGCTCACAGTGGCTTACACGTACGCACACATGCTTACACGGCTCAGAATCGTCTTATTCAGGTTAAAACGCGCGCACACCAGCTCAAACAGTGTTACAGGTCTGCCAACAGGCTTCTACATGCTAAGTCTGCCCTACACGCACGCACACCCGCGCAAACAATGTTAAACAGCTACCAACACGCTCCCACATGCTCAGTCTGCCTTACACGCGTGCACACTGTCTTACTTGCGCTTCATGGCATGCACATGTGCGCATGCACACCCAGCAAGAAACTTTGGTGTAGGCAACAGTGTACACCTTCCATTTCTTGACTTTCCCATGCTTATCTAGTGGCACACCTCTTTCCATGATATCTGTCTGACATCTGTCATGTAACTCTGACCTCCAATGAACTGCATTTCTTTCTACCATTCCCCCTGTGATGTCACCTATCTCCTACTCTGTTCCTCCCCCTTCTGTAACTCTTACACTACTCAGAATGTCCTCATTTGCTATGTGACAGTGGAATTCAGTATCCTAACACTCATTTGCATCAGATTGCCTACTAATTCTTAGTTACATCTCTTAGACTCAGCTTCCCCCCTTAGCAACCACTACACGGTGGCCATGTTGTTTTTGGTCTGCTGGTCCCTGCATTGAAATTCCATGTATTGCATAAAACCCACATTTGTGGGTTTATAAATTTCATTTTTATGTTTTATACAGCGCAGCCCATTTGCGCGGGGCTGCGCTGGGTTTAAACATTATATTTTTAATATTTTTGCGTCGGATTACCTTACCAATGGCCACATATTTGGCCATTGGCATGCTGCCTGAGACATATGCACCCTTTATTTGGAGCTGACATGGCTCCATTGTGGTTTTTGCAGAAACTTACTCAGTTGTCAACTGAGTACATTTCTGCAGCTAAAACGGCTATTACACGGGCTGTTCTGGGCTTCCTGGATTGCTAATCATCCTCATTTGCATGCTATTCGGCTGCAAGTGAGGTGATTAGCTTATCCACGCCCACTCCGTGTAAGAGACGTTTTAGCTTGTCTCTTACACGGACTTTGGGCTGTTCCTGGATCGCGAAGGCTGCATGGAGTCTTACACTACTCTTAGACTCCGTGCAAGCCTTCGTGAATCCTGCCCATTGACTGTGCATGTAAAGTCAATTTTAAACTGAATCCTCAGAAGTGTGAATTTAAGCTGAGGGAAAAGTTACTTATGTGAGTCATTTGTTTATTAGTTCTGGCATACAACCAGATCCATCTAAGTAAGCAGCAATTTCGTGAGATGCCAGTTCCAAACAATGTCTGTGCAACATTTTCTAGGCATGGTCAACTATTTAGGAAAGTTCATCACCTGACCTGAGTGAACCTTCAGCACCATTACTTGAGTTGACATGCAAGAATGTAAATTTGTCCTGGTTAGAACAACACCAAAGAGCATTTGACATTCTGAAACAGAAAATTACCGGTCCACCCACACTGAGATATTATGATGTCCACAAACCAGTAACTATTTCATATGATGCTTCTGAGTATGGTCTTGGTGCAGCATGTCTTCAAGAAGGTATACCAGTAGCCTATGCATCCAGAACTTTAACCAAAACTGAGATGCAGTATGCGCAAATTGAAAAAGAGCTTTTGGCAGTAGTGTTCGCATGTTCGAAGTTCCATGATTATATTTATGACAAACCTGTTCAAATAGAGACTGATCACCATTCTCTAGTGACAATTCTAAAAAAGCCAATAAATTTAGCCCAGCACATCTGCAATGCATGATGTTAAAATTGCAAAAGTATAATTTTGATATTGTCTATACAAAAGGCAAATATATCTTGCAGATGCTTTGTCGAGAGCACCCAGACAAACTACAGAACAGCATGACAATGAGAAAGCAGACCTAGAAGTCATGGAAGTCAAATATTTTTCCTCATCATGTCTTGATGAACTGAGAAATCACACAGCTTTAGACCCTGCTCTTCAGAAGCTGAAATATTTTATCGGTCAGGGGTGGCCAATGTGCGACAAACCAATCTACACTTGATGTCCAGAAATATTTTCCTTACCAAGATAAGCTCATGGTGGAAGATGGTATCATCATTAAAGGTCCTAAAGTGGTAATTCCTATAGCATTACAACAGGACTATATCAAAATCTTACATCGTGGACACCCAGGTACTGATTCAAGCAAAAGAAGGGCAAGATGCATAGTATTTTGGCCTTCTATGTCAAAAGGTATAGAGAAGGAAAATCTAGCATGTTCTATTTGCAATAGTGCTAAACCACACCAACAAAAGGAACCACTACAGCTAAACTAGATTTCTGAACCACCTTGGTTGACAGTCGCAACTACTACTAGCAACATGGACAAAGTCCCAAAACTCAGCAAATTTCTTGAACTGCTGACTTGTAAACTGCGTACCATTGTCAGACACAACTTTGTTTGGACTACCATGCACAGAAAAATGTCTCTTCCAATTTTTTAATGACAGTTCTGGACATTAAGTTAGGAAGAAGGTCAATTTCAAACCAATTTGAGTAAGAATAGGAAGGTCAATTTCAAACCAATTCAAGTAAGCTAAGAACTGCACTGAGTTATTCCTGCAGTTAGTCAGATATACTACAGGGATTTGGACAGTATGAATCAAAACATGTCCAGAAATTGTATTTTGTGTAAGTTCAGGATCTTTCTAATGGATTTAAGTTCCAGACCTCCATGTGTACTTACGTAACTGTGTTGTGTGTACATTGTCCCCACCAAATTCCATTTAAGGAATAGGGAAACATGATATGCCCACAGTTTATTATTAACTCTGATTTCTGAAAACAGACTTGATAGTGTATTTTAGCAATTTTAAAACCTTGGCTGTTAACTAATGCCTTTCTAAGGACATTCACCACAGCTCTCAGCAGGCACATGTGTCAGAATTAATAGTCTTGTGATGGGCCTTGCTATAATGATGGTCTGAAGGAGCTCTGTTTTTAAATAAGCAGCTTTCTGGTAACCTTTCAACTGTGTGTCATTCTAATAATCCTGGAATCTTTCTATCCCCATCTGTTATAGTGTATGATTCATCCTGCAGTGTGGTAACAGCTTGATTTTACCAAATGGGTACTCATGCCTCCTATACAAATTAACTGCTGAAGGGGACTGTACATACTTTAGTTTTATGGCTATTGAAGTGGCTGAAGATGTTAGGATGGGTAATACTGAAAATAGGACAGAGAGGAGTGAGGTATGTTGGATTCATATGTTTAGGGCAGATATGAATTCTGGCTTGAATGGGATGGTTTCCATCAAGCCAGTTCTTAAATCAAGGTGGCTTCCTAGATGATATAAGTGTTAGAATTTGATATATGAGATTGTAGGAGCCAATGTATTAATGCTGGCATCATGTATTTAAGTTTTTATACACTATTATGCCTGTATCTTTAAGACTGAGCTTAACGTAGTGACGTAGAGCATTGAACTCTGCTTCCTGTGCTGTATGGAATTACGCTGAATGAATATGATGATGTCAGTTTAAAGTTTATTTCACAAGTTTTATTGGTTTTAATTGACATTAATGGTTAGGAGTGTATACAAAAGGGAGTTGTTTTCTGTGTATTTGTGATGGTCTGATGAAGTGACCTGTATGGTTGCGAAAAAGCACTTACCTTATTTTAATAAACGCTGTGGTTTTATCTCAGCCGTGTGTTGGTCATCCACTATTTTGTTCTTGCTCGTATTTATTGGTTGGAATGCTTATTAATCAGCTTATCTTCTTTTTAGTGCCTTTATAAATTCTGTACAACTGAGTGGCTCTTGGCTCATTTATACAAAGTAAAGCACTTTTATTGAATAATCACACTTTTATAAGCCTTTTAAATTACACTGCTGTATCCATATCTTTAAGTTTGTTTGTGGTAGCATTTCATATCTTTTAAGTTTGTTTGTGGTAGTGTCTCACTCTGGACACTCCTTTACTGTGTTTTTACATTAGGAGGACTGGGATTATCATCTAGTGGCAGTAGTTGTTTACCTGGTCTGTCTGAGCTGAGAAGCACACTAAAGGGCTCTAATATCTTGCATTTCTCTTATATACTGTGACTGTTCTTTAGCAGTTTAAAAAAAAAACTGCACTGTCTGCTGCTGCTTTAAATTGTTAATGGCACTGTATTACATTGTATCTGCTAGTTGTAGGGCTGTTGTAGGTAGTTTGTGTGGTCTTGTTACACTTGGGCTCCAAACCAGCTATTCTACTGTAAGGAGGTGTTTTTCTGCACCCTCGTGGCAGAAGTGTGCATACCTAATCTGTCTGTGTTGGAGATTGCTGGTGGAAGGCTTATTATGTGCTTTCCTGACTGGTAGTTAGCTTAAACCTCGTTTCTCTTTGCTCATATTTAAGGCTTGTGTTTGCTTGGTGCTGTTCTTTGGCAGCCGTGGTTAGCAGTGCCCTGTATAAATACAAAAGCCTAGAAGCTCCCTAAACAGCTGTCAGTGAAACCCTTCCAAGCTTTTCTATTGCTCTAGGAGCAACTCAGTTGCACACTGAGCAACATTGCATTATTGATCAACCTTAGCCTATACAATGTATAGGTCCCTCTTGTAGTCATGGCACTACCAGCATCCTCCTGCCAAATTTATTCATTCCCTTCCCTAATAAAACATACAGTAAGACCCTGCTATCATGGACAGCAGTTTTTCATCATCTCCCTGGACAGCCTGATAGACATGGGCATCCTGAGGCAATGTAGCTATTGTCTCATGTATACTGACAACCACTTACTACTGAAACAAACAAATACTTTATGTGACAGATGTAGTTACACTATGAAATTGAAGGCAAGACTCTCACATAAGGACAAATCAAATGCCAATCAGGTTGGCAGCACACACACACACTTCCCACACTAAATAAGAGCATGACACTCAAACCCACATATGCAGAGGTACTCACTAGTAACTTACAAAAAGATCAGAGACCTCACAAACGGAAACCCCTTGCACACATAACAAAGCAAAAAAACAAGCAAAACACATAATAATACACATACCAGTGTCTCAATAAATAAGCCCATAAGGCATAACACCACAAAACCTAATGTACTGGTCATAGGTGATTTCATTGTGAGACAAATGGATGTTCACTTCACCAGGCTGGATAAGGAGCTGGTTAAGGTTAGCTGCCTGTCAGGTGCCAGGATTTATCAAGTCACTCAAGCACTCAAGTCACTCAACCACAAGTACCAGTATGACTCCATCATAGTCCATGTGGGGGTGAATGACTTGAGACATACCTCACTAGACTATATAAAGAGAGACATGACTGAGCTTTCAGATTATATGTCACAGGCAGGTATAATCCTAGCCTTAAGCAGCATTCTACCTTCTCCAAGGATGATGCCAGAATGCAAATAAAAATTGATTGACTTTAACAATTAGCTTAGCTTCTGGTATCAGTCCAAAGGAATCTAATATCTGTCAGGCTTAGAATACACGGTCAACAGGCCATGCTGCTTTGCCAGAGACATTCTGCACCTGTCTCTTTTAGGCTTTTGGATACTGGCAAAGGCATTAGCCACCCCTAATTTACCTTTTTTAGGCAGTGTCAAAATAATCAACCTCCCAACATGACAAAATACTGTCAAGGTAAATTTAAGGTACTGCTGCTTAATGCTAGGAGTCTAAACAAGAAACTGCACTCCCTGGAAGCACTCCTCACTTTGGAAGATGATGACGTCTGTGCAGTCACCGAGACATGGTTCAAAAACATGGAAAGCACCCTGCCCATACAGGGCTACAGTGCTTTCCATACATTCAGACCACAAACTGAGTAACAAAGAACCAAAGGAGGAGGTATATCCATCTATGTATGATTCTCTTGAGCTACTCCATGTCCAATTAACTATAAGCGAAACCCCCTACCACATCACAGCTAGCTATAGGTCCCCACCATGAAACAGGAAAAGCACACTGCATGCCTGGACTTACTAGAGTCACTTGCCATACAGCCCAGCACCTTACTCATGGGTGATTTTAATTATTCTACCATCAACTGGGAAACATTCATGACCACAAACATGCTGGCTCAGAGGGTCTTGGACTTTGTCAGTACAAATGCTCTTGAACAGTTAGCACACCATGAGGATATAAAATATCCTGGACATAGTACTCACTATCATGGGAGAGCATTGCACCCCCCCCCCCATGTGATGTCCTCCCTGGTACGATCAGACCATAAATCAGTCTCATTTGATGTAATTATAAGACCAGATATCCCATAAAGCTCAAAAATGATTGAGAATTTTTCAGTTAGAAATTACCTGCTACTAACTGATGTTATAAGAACTTTCAAAGCCCTTCAGATGCAGATAACATGGACTTCTATACAGAGGGTTACACCAAGGCCATGTATAACCACTTAATCAGGTGTATAGAATCAGCTCTACCTGACCGGATTAAAACCAGGGCTTGCTGAAAACACAAGCCACCCTGGTAGAGCCCTACTATAAACATGCTATACAAAAAGAGAAAGAAACTAACGTCCAAGAACAAGAGGGAACTGGCTCAGCAGAGGAAGAAATCCCTCTCTAGCTTAAACAAGCAAATTAGAGATCTGGTCAAGTCCTCCAAAGCTAATTATGAAGTAGAAGTAACACAAATGAACGCAAAAGGCAGCCTGATCCACTCCCAAGTATTTATTTAGCACTTTCATTTATAAAATACAAACTTCCTCAGAATAAAAACTTAAAACTTTGAACCATCATGGCCATCATTTATATATGCACTAAAAATGATGTGATAAAACCTGCCTCAGTTTGAAACCAGCATTTAAAGATATATTACATCTGCAGTTAGTAACACATGCATTTTCATATATATTCATTGCATACTTCCACATTGCTAAGCTACACAAACACATATTTACATATAATATTGCTAAGATAACTAAAATGCCACTACTAAATTCTTATATATGTAGATAAATTAATGCATATGTGAATCTAGCTATCATGCTACCTATAAGATGTATAATATACAGAAAATGCTGACTTTAACACAGTGTATGCCCCATGAACATAATTATACCTAGATAGCAAACTTAGCTTTCAGTCTCAAAATAGGACTGATGGAAACCACACCATTTAGTCCTGGATAACTTGTTGCATTAGTTCGCAGTTGTCATTTGAGTTCCTTAAACTCCAAAAATTCATCTATAGGACTAATTATGAAGTGAAAATAGCCTCCCTAGTGAAGGATAATCACAAGATATTCTTTAACTAAGTCTGAAATCTAAAAGGGAATACACACCTATGTGATGGAATGGTTGTAGATGGCACCACCCAAACTCAACTGGAAATAATAGCGAACTTGCTAGCTGACAGATTTAGTGAAAACTTCACCCCCTGTCCCCTACAGTCATCCCTCAAAGTATACCTGCCACCATTTCTCAGCCTATAATATCAAGACAGCAGGTCATCTCGGCACTCTCCAAGGTCAAAAACACAGCATCAGTGGGATCAGACAACATGCCAGCTTGCCTTTTAAACAACATAAAACATGACCTAGCAGACCCACTTGGATCCCTGTATAACCACAGCCTGAGAACTGGCTATATTCTTGCAGAATGGAGGACAGCAACATTAATCCCTCTTCACAAAGGGGGTCCATCAACTGACCCTGGGAATTATAGGCCCATAAGCTTGCCTAGCTTTATCTGCAAGGCCATGTAAAGAATCAATATGGACCTTATTAACAAGAACATAGGTAATCTCCAAACTCTGGACCCAACCCAGTTCGAATTCATTAAAAGTAGATCATGCTTGTTAAACATGGTTGACTTCTTTGAGAAAGTTATCAAGGCCCTGGACGAGGGAAAGACAGTATATATTGCCTGTTTTGGCCTAGCCAAGACATTTGGCACAATACCGCACTCAAGTATTATACAGAAGCTCACCCATTTATGAATTAACCCCTACATTACCAGATGAGTAGCCAACTGGCTCACTGACAGGACACTTACTGTCAAAGTGGATGACTTTACCTCTAGCAAAAGATCAGTCACCAGTGGCATACCGCAGGTTTCTCTGCTGGGCCCCTTACTGTTCGGTATTTATTTCTCAGACGTCCAAGCAAACTTGGACAACCTGTGGCTGACCAAGTTTGCCAACAACTGCAAACTGTGAGCAATCGAGTGCCCCAATGATGTTAATTTACTGCAGACAGGGTTAACACAGACAACTGTGCCTCTGATACAAGAGGTTTGGAAGGTCACAAAGTGGAGGTTCTAGCTTTGCTGGAGTTTTCATTTTGTTTTTATTTAACTATAGGTACAGAAACCACTCTATAAAATAAATGTACATTTTCTCAGTGCCAAAGCCACAGATTAAAGCTAAATGCAAAAAAAAAATGCATTATTATTCCCTTTGGGAAAGATGACATCCCTGCTAATTACATTATATACAGCATTCCCCCTAAGTGTAGATCCAGTAGTACATGATGTGGGTAGTCAGGTTGATAGCAATCTGAACTTTGACCACCACTTATCCACAGCAGTAAGAAAATCATTCTGTGTGGTACATCTTATAAGTAAAGGCATTGCATCTAGATTATAATTCCATTGTCCTCAGCCCTCATCAGTCCAATAATTGAGTAAAATGCTCCCTTTTGCATGTACCTCAGCAGACACCTGCAACAATTGGAGAGACCACAGAAGTTTCTCACCAAAAAATTACACAAAACATGTCTTACATGGAAAGACTGAAAACCCTGTAACTGTATTCTGTCTCCTACAGGTAGCTAAGGGGTGACCTGTGCTTGGCTTATAGGGCAGTTTCTGACCCAGCCCTGATAAAAATGATAGAAATTCATCAATTACTTGCTGTAGGGATCTTAGCCAAGCCTCTGAGATAAACAGGTCATGCTGGAAAGGTAGATACATCTCCTAGAGACTGCCACTTATCTGTAACAAGCTTCCAGTTCATGTGAAACAGACCCACTCCCTGACCCTCTTCAAATGCAACATAGAACAATGGATTAGTGACCTCAAATTTACTCCTGGGGTAGTGCCCATGTCCCCCTGGACAGAGGCAGTCAGTATTAACTATTATAGACCCTTACCTCTGCAAACTTCACTTACCTAACCACTGACAATCAGGTCAACTCAGGATAAATAAGGCTAGGCTTGTAAGGGCTCTAGAGCCAGTAGCCTAGTAACCTCCTATGATCCTATAAAAAAGATAACTGCAAATAGCAAGTAAAGTACTCAATAAAACAGCAAAGCCTGCATCTTTCTGCTTGCCACCATCCCATTATAACCAAGAAAAATAACTCTAAACTTACAGTCAAAAGACCTTGTGTGTGTGTATAAATAGCTTTTTACTGAAATTGTTGTCATACCCTGTCAGCTAAAAGATGACTGTAACCATCAAATCAGAGAAGACAAAACTGATGTTGCATCATTGACCTTAATGCATGTTTACATTGACAAATTACTGAATTACGTAAGTATAATAACCAGACAAAAGGAAAGTTGTCCCCATTTTAGGAAAAGGTCTTCAATCAGTTTTTAAGTCTTATTTTCTTTCTGCATGACATTTTGTTTATAATACTTCAATGTCATAAATTCTAATTGTGGTTAGCATGCTAACATGCCAAAAAGAGGTTGTAGCTAGAGATCGTGCAATAGTGCACTGATCATAAAATTCATGGGCCAGGGCAAAACAAAGCTAACTTATATCCACTCAGCTAACTTTGTCACAATAACAGATACAATGCCGCTGATCTCTGCTAACAAAATATCAATGTCATATACTAAAAGGTCCAAAATGTGATACAGTGCCACTTATAAAATAACATAATATGTCAATGAACCAAATATGACTAATGTATAAATTATTAAAATTGTTCTCTTTGACTTGTGTTTCATCCTTTAAATAAACATTTGACTATGAATGTAGAACTTATGTAGGCACTGAGAAAATGTACATTTATTTTATACAGTGGTTTCTGTACCTATAGTTAAATAAAAACAAAATGAAAACTCCAGCAAAGCTAGAACCTCCACTTTGTGACCTCCCAAACCTCTTGTATCAGAGGCACATGGGATATATGCAAATGACCCTTATGAACATCAGGTGTTTCAGCTAATTGGCGATTCTGAATACCCATGACATGTTTCGTTGTGTCAGTCGAGATATTTTTTTTCTAATGCAGGATTTGCAAATATTCAGTCCAAAACAAATAATTTCATAAACAAAAATAGAGTATTATGCAAACAACCTTCATCTTTAGCTACAGAATCTCAAATGTAATTTTACTTTGTGTCAATTAACCTGTCAATTATTTGATATTTTCTCACTGTATAAATAGGAGACATCACGACCTAATGTTAAGTAATGTATTTTCACTGTTGTTAGTGCTTGGACTGTAATAGTCTTGCAATGAATTTTGACTGACTATGATTTCTGCAATGGACAACTATATCAAAATCTTACAGTCATCATATACATCAAATAAGTTCATACCAAGCAATCCCAGTGAACCTTTGCTCAACTAAAAAGAAAAAAAGAAACAGTTTCAATTCCTTCTCCAATAAGGACAGATGAACATGAAACTAAAAAAGCACGTATAACCAGTTCTCATCACAGATGAACACAAAAGTTTACAAAATGACTAGCCTACAAAACTTACGCATGCCAGTTCCATATAAATATTTCCTAAAAACTGACCATTTTATATTACCTGGACACAGATGTTCTTTGCAAAGTCAAACCACAAATCAGAAGGAGGAGACTAATCCCAAGGTTCTATCATCTTATCTCCAGCCTCACCTAGGATGTTTCATAAGTGTAACATAAACAATGGGCCCACGGATACTGGGATAGTCCACAGCAATATCACAGCTGAGATGACTAGAAAATGAAGTACACATTGAGTTAGTGTTTCCTGATCCAAAGAGTATAACAATGGACTAATAGAGCCCAGTGGTATCAACTGAACAGCTGTTGACCATATTAGCAGCTATATTTTGCAATGTTGGTAGCTAGTAATGTACTATTCTTTGGTAGTCTATGATGTCCCATATTCTTTTTTTTTTAGTTTCTTTCCAGCAGCATTTCATTCACAAATTAGAGGCATACTTTTGTACTTAATGGGTCACACTGCCAACAAAGTCAGTACCCATATAATATTTATTTCATTGATTTAAGTACCACATTATATCATTTTACATTATTTTTCAATTTATGACATTTTTCTTAGCCAATAATCAACACAGTGTATTTTACCTCAGGCATGAAAATACATTGGTCTGTTATTTTTCGTAGCTTGATTACTGTTCTTTCATTTTAATATTACTACTAAAATGTTTATGATTTCTTCCTTATTGAATATTGCTCCCCACTTTATCTGATTGTCAGTCACAATTACTAACTCTGGTACTTTACTGTATTACATACATGTTAGGACACTCACATCCAAACAGGGACAATGCCGAAATTGTGAGGTGGGCTGCTGTTACCATTTCAGCATTGAAGGGGATGGCTGGATCTGACGTTGTGTGTTGCTATGTGCATCTTGTCAGTAGTTCTGACAAGTTAGAGCAAACAAACAAAATCCCCTGGCATGCAGAACAGTATATGTGATGCTGCCAGCTCCCCTTCCAAACTTGCCACTGGTACAGTTTCATCCCCAGTGATAGTACCAGGGATCTTAAGACAGAAGGAGCATTTGGAGCAGCTCTAGAGAGAGGCTAATGGTCAGCTGGCTGGCATGTAAAAGGGGCCAAAAAATTAAAAAAAGATGTTTTATTTGGGACCTCCAATGAAAGGTGGCAATGCAAATGTAATGTTAGTGAAATGTATGTTTAAAGCAGAAGTAAGTTATGAAGCTGTTTTGAGTTTACATTTCTAGCTATAAATTGATCTTATGATTAATTACCAAGTTGCAGGTAGATTACATGGTAGCTAAGAAGGCAAGATGGATGTCTGGCAATTGTGTTTTCATGAAAACACAGTATAGGCAAAGTTGTGTCTATAAGTTGGGAGTTGGTGATTTTATGAAGGATTGTATGACTTGTATTTATCATAATAGATTTTCCTTTCTAATTAAAAAAAAATAAAAACTATATATACATTTTGTATTGCTTTGATATTTTGCAAATCTTATTTCTTTGTATGGTGCAATTTACATTCTTGACCTTCTGCTAGATTACCTGAAAGCATAATTCTAATAATGCAATATTATATTGAGCTAGTGTTACAATATAATCTAATATAGAATTAACATAACAGCTAATAAAACTGCAATAAATTTTTAAAAATCTTCATTCAGTTATGTAGCATCTTTGCTGACAGTATAAGTTTAGGAAGTGTTTATGCAAGGTACAATTATTTAAAATATGTTTTTCTATACAATTCCACTAAACAAATGAATAATAAAGCAAATTTAAAATTATACTGGGATAGCACCAGTCATAATTATGTAACCATTTCTAATTTTGTATACTTTTCTATTTGGAAGTACATCTGAAAGGCACACATATATATATTTTTTTATATACAATCATGTAGCAATTAAAAAATAAAGAACAGAACTGCAGGCATTGAAAGATTAGTAGGCCCCAAACCCTGGTCAGGTTCTGGGTACTGTATCAAGACAATTAATTTCAGTGAAGATCAATTTATGAAAAACGAGACAGAGACAAAGCTCTCCTGCAAAAAGATCTATGTGAATTATACCATAAAAACAGCTATGTCCTGATACTGAAGTGTTTAGCCAATATGGAAGCTTTTTTCCCCAACGTCATTTTAGCAAATAACAATGCAACTTCTATCAAACTGGCTTGTACTAGTGTAGCTATTTCATTAATCTTATACAGTAAATCAAATGAAAAGCTGTTCACTGCTGTGAAATATAAATCAGTAGTTCTTACAAACCAAAACTATATCCAGTATACTTGAACTTCTCCTGAACTGGCAAACTCTAGTAAAGAAAGGGGCAGTATATAACTCAATTCAAAGTAAACAGAAAAACTACTTTTTGGAAGAAACATAGGGTTTTGACAAATGGTTAAGCTGTCCTGGTGAAAACAAATGAAGGCTTTTTGTGTAAAAAAATCACATAACCTATAAGGTTTTCCACAAAAGGACAATTTCAATCTACATTAATTTGAAAATTAAGAGGTTCTTATTAAAACTAAGAAATACTTTAAAAGATGAGCACAGCAAGGACCTTTAAGTATAAAATACTCATAAAAACTAAGAGTTGCCATGGTGCAACTGCTTTATGTCCTAACTTGCTCATGTGCACAAGTACAACACAATGTTTCAGTCACAGAGATGGTTATACAGTGTTCATTAACATCAAAGTAAACCAAGTCAGAAAGCACCAAAACAAACCACTATGCAAGTAAGTTAAACATAGTTCATTATTCATAATTGATGGTATACCTACTTTGAAGCCAGAGGCTATGTTAGAACACAGACTCCACATTTGTAGAGTATATCAAATGGGCAGCCCAAGAGTCTTTTTACATCTTAAAAGTGTTAATATTGTTGGAGATACAAATAGCAATATGGTGTTTATTCCATAAATGAGCAATGATGTAAGAAGTGAATGTGAAACTTCTTATAGTTCTTCAAGAATGAAGATGGTAACAAAAACTGCTATCTCTTAACAATCTTTTAAAATGAATAACTTGAGTTAACTCCAAATCTAGCAAGATTCTGAAATCCTCATTGATAAACTTTGAACTCTAAGCATAATCTGCCTCGTATAATGTAGTAGTGAATGGAAGATAAACCCAAGTGCTAAGGTCTATCAGAATACTTAAGAGCTTGAACATCGCATAGGTGTCTAATACATTTTCTTTGTGCTCCCTTGAGGAGAATTAAATCACCCTTAAAACAGGAGCAAAACATATTTGATTCAATAGTTGGCCTAACATAAGTTACAAATAATTTTGTAATTAAAGCAGAATATTTAGATTGAAAACTTCTGAAAAATTTGGTCACTTACTTTTAGAGCTTTAGATTTCACCAACAAAGCATCGGCATTAAAATTCAGTTTTGGGTTGATATAGACACCAAGATCATTAAATAAAGAAGTCCTACCAATAACAGTAATCTCTAATACAATGTCATGATTGACATACATTTTCTTTGTACTCCCTTGAGGAGAATTAAATCACCCTTAAAACAGGAGCAAAACATATTTGATTCAATAGTTGGCCTAACATAAGTTACAAATAATTTTGTAATTAAAGCAGAATATTTAGATTGAAAACTTCTGAAAAATTTGGTCACTTACTTTTAGAGCTTTAGATTTCACCAACAAAGCATCGGCATTAAAATTCAGTTTTGGGTTGATATAGACACCAAGATCATTAAATAAAGAAGTCCTACCAATAACAGTAATCTCTAATACAATGTCATGATTGATTTTCAGAAGCCCAGCAGTCATGAAACTGCATTAACTAAAATTGACATTAAACTCATTCATATTCAGCCATTTTACTACATTAGAAAGATACTTAATGAACATATCGTAATCAGTGAAATTAGTAACAATTGGTCCTAAGCTGATACCATCTGTGTAGTTGGCAATCCAAATACTTTCATGTGTACACAGAAAGAATTATACTATCCTGGAAAGAGCTGGACCTAAAACAGTTCCCTAAGGAACCATCTGAGTAAACATCAGTACAATATGAATAATAGCTGCCAATTTTCCCATTAAATGATGGCCTTCTAGAAAGGCATGAGTTCATCCATTTTAATAAAAAGGTATTAATACCACATTTCATCACGCATTCTACAATACATGTGTGCGTCACACTAGCAAGTACTTTGTAGACATGTAAATATACCACAGTAATACCAATTCCATTATCCAGAGGCGAGATAACATGATCATAAAAACTGATTAGATAACTGGAAGTAGAGTAATGTTTGGTAAACCCATGTTGATAGATATCCAGTGCAGCACCATGCCCGGGATTATCCACATGTAAGTTCAAAAGACATATTTTGATACATTTATAGAACAGGGAAATTAGACCACTCTTATTAAGCATGACAGCACAGAAAGTTTATAAAAATACCTTTGTTATGTGACAATCTATGAATCATTGTGACCTTTGAATGAAATGAACAGTTTGACAGTTTATGTGCTATCATTAAGAGGTCAGTTAATTATAGCTTGTAACCTATCAAAATATGTCCCCCTTAGTTTGCATACCTTCATCAGCATCTCCTCAAATTAGCACCCAGGGCAGTCACCCCAACCACACTTCACACAGTCTGCTCCATGTGGTTTATAATATCCACATGATAAAAGTTTAGCAAATGGCATGTAATTATGTAACACAAAGTGAAACATTACTCTTGCCAATATAGACCGATTGTGTCTATCAGGTATTAAGCACTAGTGCTTCTCAAATAAACAACATCCAAATGCTGAAGGATACTTCAGCGGATCATCGTTTTTATAAGCACTTTAGGGTGGTACAAATAATGCAGTCCTCAGATGCTGTGCATGAATGAAGTAAAAGAGCCTTCACATACCAAGATGTTTTATGTACGATATAGTTGCACATCACAACTTAGCGTTTGGCGGCTGTATTAATTAATTTCATTTTACACAACAACACCTTGAATTTGGCTGCATTACTTAATTGTACACACAAATATACAGAAATGTAATGTATATTGATTAACTAAGACCAGGTTTTATGCTGCTCTGCCATTGAGCAGTGCATCAAATAATGAATATGAGCAATAAATAAAGTGAAATATTCCTCTTGCTTACATTAGGTTATAACATCTAATATCAGGCATCACAAAATAGAACTTGTCAAGCAATCAGGACCATGTTGTTGTGTTGTTGTATACTAAACAGTGTACTAAATCACACTGGTAGTAAATTAAAGTGAAATATTTATCTTGCTTATATTTCATTATAACTTCTCACTGTCAGATTACACAGAATTGTCAAACATTCAAGACCATGCTGCAGGCTGTCTCCCTATTAAACAGAATACCAAATGGTATTTACAAATATAAAATAACATAAAATATTCCCATGTATTATATTTGGATATTCTAAATCCTGGGTATCATACAATACAATTTGTGAAACAATCACTATCATGTTTTATATGTTCTTTTTTCTATTAAACAAATCATCAAATATGTATAACCATCAAAAACAGCTCAATACCCGATACTGAGAAGTTATAGTCAAATACAAACAAGAGGAATATTTCAGTTTATTTTTCATGATTGTCAATTCACTATGCATAATATGCATAATACGTTTTCTCAAACAATTTCCTATTGTCATCATTGCTATTCCATTGCTCTGTTCCATACCATTGTGCAAAACTTCCAGTGCTCTGTTAGACAATTCCTGGCCTTGATACATTCTCCCTCTCCCTCTCCCTCTCTCTCTCTCTCTCTCTCTCTCTCTCTCTCTCTCCTCTTTCTGGGGTACAAGAATAAAGCGCCTTGACATGGTGGGAGAAATTCTAAGGCTTTGCCTGCTTGTCCTTCTTCAAGATGGGGCTTGGGGAGTGCTCACGCAGGCACAAGTTTGGTGCTAGAATTCTCAGTGTGGAGACTCGGATTTGTACCAAAGGTGCTTTCTCAGTGAGAGGTGGAGTGCAAATGCACCACATCAGATGGAGTAGAAATACCTTACTGAGGCCCACTGCACATCCTTTCTCAGACAATGTGGACATGCACACCGGGAGCACAGGGGAATAACACAAAACTCAATCCTTTATCATGTCTATAATGGCATCTACACATTGTTTGCTGGATTCTCATCACAGTGAGCAAATCCTTGAATAAATGGGTTAATGGAGCAACAGTAAAGAATGGCCTTCATGATTAAAGAGGTGGACTGAGACAAAAAAAGCAGCAAAAGCCAACCAACTACAACTGTGAACTCTAGCCACAGACAGAGATAAGCCAAGAAAAGCTCCGATTAACACTAGAACTGGTAACCCTGGAAAGACTGTTCACTTACAGGCATCAGGGAAGATATCAAAAGAGCTGATGGCATAGACAGTAGACAGTTTAGCAAAGGATAATCATAGTTATGGGTACATTCCAAATGACCCAAAAAGAAGTACACATTTCATTTGCTGGTTTGTTACCTTGGTAAATGGACTGATCTGACCGACTAAGGAATCCTTTTCAGCCATGAACTGGGCAGAGACAGTAACAAAACACAAGAAACATATGAAATGTATATAACACTAAAAATTTATAATACATAATACTGGAACAAGAACTCTAAATGTATTGGCACTATTAAGGAACACTGTGATCATACAAAAGACATTGGTAACTAATACAGTTAATATGGTACACCTGAACTTTAGCAGTATGTTCATTCAGTTGCATAAAGTAACTCTTTCTTATAAAATCTATAACAATCACACACAAACCCACACACACACACACACACACACACACACACACACACGAACATAGATATACTAAACAAACAGGTGCATATACATAGTCATTCAGAGAAATCGTTATTAAATATATGTTATTTATATTTTTCATAAAAATGAGGTACTGTGTTTGTTTTGCATAATGTTGCAAAGCACTGATGTTTTTTCAGTTAATGAAAACCATACAGAGGATTATGATCAGGTCTCTGATCGCAATCCCATTTGTTATATGTTTAAGACATGGATGTCAAGAAATTTACCTGATCTTAATTATTTGTAATGTATGGAACTTAACCTGTTCCCATGTACTACAGCAGTGAGAAAAATAAGTGTTGGAGCTTTAGAAGCTGTAAGTCACTAGTGCTGCCACACAGGGACCAGCCACTACAGAGCAGTGGTGGAAAGAGTGGAACGCACAAAGATATTTCAAAAGGTATTAAACATTTAAGTAAGCCAAGTGTTTAATATGATTTGACGTTCTTCCCATTGCTGTTCTGTGGTGTTAACCACTCGTAATGCTGATTTTACAGTGTAATTGCAGGGCTCCATAAACTACATAGAAGATTATGATCAGGTCTCCGTAACCGAGTTACTATTTATTCAAAACATAGATAACAAGAAATCCACCTCAGAAGTAAAGAACCTTAGTGTGTCTGTTGAGAACACATAACTAAAGGTTATGATTGGAGACCCAATCAAACTTCAATGTAGTGCATGGATCCATGTACTACTGGCTACAGAAAAAAGAAAAAAAGATGTTTTACCAGCTTTGAAAGCCAGTATAACCCTTCGTGAGCATTGTCAAAGGCAGTAACAGAACACCTATCAGTTCATTTTGTTAGCACCTGTGGGTGGGACAATGAATCAAAAGCAAGGGCAGTTTTTAAATATTGCTCTAGAACAGCAGGTTTTACATCAATATGCATTTCTGAACAATAGGAATTGTGAAACTCTGTTTCTTGCTTTTTTGACTGACTGTATTTCTCAACATTTTACCAGAAAATCAAACATGTTTACTAGGGAGAGGGCAAAGATATGAGACAAACTCAGGGGCAGTTAAGAGACATACACAGCCGGCAGACACAAAGCTATTTTTACTTCTGCCAATGTTATTTGTCATCTGGCACTGTCAGTACTTTGTGCCTAGTGCAAGACATAATATTAACAGCACTTAAGAAGGTGCTTAACAGTTGTTAAGCTCCTTTCTAATTCCTGCCAATGCTGGACCTCACAATAGAGCAGCTTTTAACTAGTTTGTCTTTTTCAGTTTTAGAGCTTAATCACAGTGCTCTGTGCACTATAAGTAAATAATGAATGGTCCATATGCTGCCAATTATATACCACTGTTATTGAAAAAGATGACAATTATTGCTCTGAAGTATAGCTACAGTTAAACATTTTCAGTTCATGAAGTTCATAATGGACTCAAAGCTGTAGCCACAACTATCAGTGGACAACTAATAAGCTTAAATAATTCTAAACATGAATGCAACTACCAAGACACTTTTCAAACCTGCCACCACGTTTGCAGAAAGTCACATAATAAAGGTGATAAACATGTTTGCACTTCAGCTATTCCTGCAGTAATTAGAAATGAAGACGGGGCTATTAAGACTGAGAGGTTGTTGCAGGAGCAACTTGTATTCTTGTTGACATGATAACAGATTAGACTTAGATTAGATTTCATAAACTCGAAAGTTTAGTTTTCAATTAAACTGAACATACATTATCAGGCTGCATTACATCATAACAGGTAGGCTCAGTTAAATCTATTAAGCTCTTGCAATTTCCATCAACTATTTAAAAATGTTTATTCAAAACTGCTCTGACTATTTGCTGACTTAATCTTCAGTGGAGCTACTTCTACCTTATTTTCTAAAACATCAGTGGTTGCATACGTATTAAGCTGTTTTTATGCTTGTATTTGAAATGACCCACACGTGTATACAAGACTTTTTTTTTTAACTTAAAAGTAATTTTAAGTTATAAAATAGGTAGCCAGATGTTAAGATTTCAGTGAAAAGGAAAGGATTACCTGGTCATATATTACATTTTTTGAAGTTATGTGCCATATCTTATGGTCATCTGTAACACCTTTGGAAAGCCTCTATCTACTTAGAGGTATGTGGACCCTGCTGTCTTGAAATCCATCTAATGATCCCATGTAGTGTATCACCAGCCTAGTCCATGGGAAGTAATAAAAATGACTCACACAGCTGCCACTCTCCGTTCTTGGCCTCTTGACTTTGCATACAGTAACTCTTGTTTACCTTTGTTTAGTGTTAGTATATGCACCCAGTAGACAATAGACATCTGAAATCATGAAAAAGACACATCGCTGCTCCATAAAATTCTGCATGGGATTCCTTTTTCTGGAGTGGCTTCCCATAGAATGCATGTGTATTGGCAGAGTGCTCAGTTCTATCAGTGCAGAATGGGTAAGAGACATGGCACCTACAGATCTCTGAGATACAATATTAGAGGAATAGTCCTATGGGATTAAGGAAGAGAAGATGGGCATGCAACACACAACACAGCTGCTTAATGAATAAGTCAGCTTACGAAGGGATAACTAAGAAGAAATTATTTCATTCAAGTGATTGTGAGGTACAGTCAGTACTGAAACTGCAAATGCACTATGGAAATTGCAGTGAATTGATTAAATTATTTACAGCTTCTGTGTATACTTTTTTGTAGCATGATTTAAAATATACAATAGCTCCTTGAGTGTCTTACAGTTTATTATTTCATAAAAATAATATTCTAGTCCATGTAAATAAGTATTTTATAAATCATAGATCTGTATCATACAGCCCAGCCCAGTGTATATCAAAATAATGTTCACATTACATATAATGGCTGGGCTTATACCACATACAAAATACTTAACTACCAGTGGAAGAAAATATATGCTGCAACTATACGCTACTACATTTAGCAGCATTTTGTGAGATATGACAAACAGTACATGCAAAGACATTCACTAAATGTAATATTAACAGCAATTATACATCGTAACTAATGTTTTCTGAAACTCTAAAGAAATACAAAGAGAACAGAATAACATCTACACTTCCTTGATTTATGTTGAATTACAAAATTGTTATTATTTATTTATTTGTTTTTGTTTACTTCGAAAGTCTGACTTTGCATAATACCCTTTACAATAGAGGTCCAGAGAGAAAAACCTCTAGCAGAAAGAATTACAAGAAGTTATACATTGCGTATCAATAGGTGATATTGCAGAATTGTATTATCAATACTATGGCATGCTATGCAATGGTTAAGTCTTAAAATATTTATACTGCATGACTAACAGATTAGTATCTAAAGTAATGAGCATTTGTCAGATGATAGTTGTATATTAGCAAGTTTACCTTGTTAAATTATTAGGATAAGCATGCAATAGTGCCCAATAAAGTGGACATTACAGGGAAATAGACTGCACAAGGTGTCCTGAGGTCCACTGCCACCAGCAGACAGCTTCCTTGCCCCTCTAAGATCTATTATTTCCCTGTAACATGTACCCTGGCGGGCATTATTGTGCTTAGAAAATGAACTATCTAATAACTTGTTTTGTATTTCTTTTATTAATAGAATATACATATCTTTTATATCCTTGATGTAAAATAATTTTTCTGCCTAATGTTTCATGGTTGCTTTTGAATATTAATTGTTATTAGAGAATGCATTTTACATCTAAAATGTACATATATGAACTATGTAAGTATTTAATGAAGTGTTCACATATATAGACACACAAAGTGAGTTATGTATGTAAAGAGAAACAGTTGGACAGACAAAGAGACAGTCTCTCGCATGCATCAAGAAACTCAGATGCAACCACACACACACACACACACACACACACACACACACACACACACACACACACACACACACACACACACACACATCCCCAACAATTACAGCCACTTTCATGTCTACACTTTAGATTTCTCATTGTGATCAAATGAATGAAAAACGTATACAACCCCCCTCCACAAATGCGCGTACACACACACACACACACACATGCACACACGCACACACACACACACACATGCACATACACACTGCTCAGCTATCCCTGATTTTACAGACTGTCCCTAATTTTGCCTAAGTCTGTACCCTAAAAATGTTTAACTTTCTGGTAAATCTCTGAGGACTACAGTCAGTCAATAAATCAAAACATTATAGTTTCATGCTTCTTATTATTCAGGAAAAGTATATTAAGTTTTTACATTAATTAGGGTAATATTTAAAAAATTAGCTCTAATTTTGAGTCTTTGCCACCCCGTTATTGTTGCCTTTGTCCAGAACTTTTGAGCAAAGAAGATGAGAAGTACACATACACTATATTACTCTCTCCCTCTCTCAGACACACACACACACACACACACACACACACACACACACACACACACACACGTATTTCCATTATCTCTGCTTTGTTTTCACATGCTCACTAAAAGTGGCTTTTTAAGTTGTGATTAGCAAAAGGAAAGTAAAACAGCATGTTATTATACTGCATTGCAGTTACTTTTGTTAGCTGAGTCATTTATTTTAATTTTCTTATTTACTTTTTTACACTTGCTAAAATGCCATGTTCAGCAAGCACAAACACGATAGTAGCCATTTTGCAATTTTTTTCAGTCCGTGATTCAGTGTGTTTTAATCAGCTGTTGTGAAGCCATGAATAATCCAAAAAGAGGTCTTCAACCACCACAGCAATTAGCAGCAAAAGTAGTGTAATAAAAACAAACTAAAGTAGAAATAAAACAAGAATTGTAATTACAAAAAGGTAAGCGCTTTCGCTGAATCTTATCAAGAGAGCTGCACCAATCAACATACAGAAATCTAAAAACCAACCAATAAAAAGACATATAGCAGACACATAATTTAAATATGACATCAGTAGTGACATCTCAATGAAATAGGCCACGTTTGCAAAGCATCGGCCTTAAAGAAATACTGTCATTTAAACCAGGTTTAACATTGGCTCGCATTTTAATAATCCAATGTAGCTCTCTGCACTTTGTCTTATTCACAATATCACCACCCCGTAAATCTTCAGTTAACATTTCAGGTATAGCAAATTTAAAACAATTAGCAGCACCACATTCCACAAAATGTTTCGCTAAAACGCTAGCCATCCGCTTCTTCCTGATTTCTCTACACACTCCAAAATCCTGTCTTTCAGCATCCTATTCATTTTGCCAACATAGTAAGAGTCATGCTTGACACAAAGCCAAGTAAACAATGTTGGCATTCTTACAGTCGGCATAAAAACTAATGTCTATATGAGAATTGCAGGCAAATAGGCCGATGATACTAGTGACAAAAATATACTTGCAGGCTTCACAGGAACAGCATGGAAACGTACCTAGCTGATAAGAACTAGGCAAAGAAGGTTTATGGAAAGTCCTGTAACACAAAACATGGTTAACTGACTGATTATTGTAAAAAAAAAAAAACTGTGTTTTGGACCAAGAACTTCCTTTAGATGCTGATCTGACATAAGAATATGTCAAGTGCTTCTTTGGTCTAGTGGTAGGGCTTCTACCTTTGAGTAGGAAGTATGTGAGTTTGAAACTGTCTGTCCTAAACTTTTAAGCACAGAAGAGGTTATCAGGGACCTGGGGACCCAGGTTGACAGTGGCCTTTCTTTTGACACTCACATTGCTAAAGTGGTTAGAAAGACCTTCTACATTGCCCACCTGATCATGAAGGGATTCACATCCAGATCTAGTGAGGTCATTGTTCCCCTGTACTCTTCACTTATCAGACCAATGATCGAGTACAATGCCCCATTCGGGATGTATCTCACCCGACATCTGCAGCAATTGGAGAGACCCCAAAAGTTCCTCACCAAAAGGATAAAGGGACTCCAAAATCTGTCATATGCTGCCAGATTGAAGAAACTCCAGCTCTATTCAGTCGCATACCGTCTGCTCAGAGGTGACATGTGCCTGACATACAAGGCCATGTCCAACCCGGAATTAATGGACATGCTCCACCTCAAAAATCCAAATCCACCAAAACCACTAGAGCAAGCGACTTAAACCTTAGCACGGATATAAATAGGACGTGCTGGAGGGATAGATTTATCACTCAGAGACTCCCTATGCTGTGGAATAAAATCCCGGTCCATGTGAGGCAGAGCACCTCGCTGACTCTGTTCAAGAGAAATCTAGACCTGTGGATGGGAGATCGTAGGTTTACCCCAGGAATCATCTCTGTGTCACTGCTGGACAGAGGCACAACAAACTAATGGGCACAGTATTTTTTCATATAAGGGGTGGCGTAAGCCACAATAATTTGGGCTAGGCTTATAAATGCCTTAGGGCAGATAGCCTAGTATAAACCTATGAACCTATGAACCTATGAACCTAATTCCTTTTAACAATTTCACACACAGTCCCAATATCACTTTAATATGTGAACACCATACCGCGTATTCCTTCTTACATGTCCCATAGAAATAGAACATATATTGTCAGCCCATCTTTCAGCAAAATATGGTTTAACAACAGTGTCTCTGAGTGCATAAACCTCATTAACAACTTCAGTAACTTCAGTGAAAGAGTACCCTCTACTGATGAATTCCTTAGATTTCTCATGCAAAGCCTCCACAGCTAGATCATCTCTTTTATGCAATCTCATAGTACTAAAGCATTGCCCTTTCAACATGTTCCTAGGGATGTGACCAGGCTGCATGCTCATTTTGTGCAAGATATTATTAGATCTCTGTGTGTTGATTGGTGCAGCTCTCTTGATAAGGGCTGTGGTCTGTTGTTTTGTATTAAGGTCTGAGAAAGCTGTGAAAGTGCTGACCTTTTTGTTATTAAAATTCTTGTTTTATTTCTACTTTAGTTTGTTTTTATTACATTGCTTTTTGCTGCTCATTGCTGTGGTGGTCAAATTACACTTTGCTGTGGATTTATTCGACCTTTGCCTGCAGGTGTTCCTGTTTATCTTGTGAGGCCATAGAGTTCCTACTCGGCTTTCCTCATATATAAACACCCTGTTGGAGAATGGCTGTTCTCCAAAAGAATTATCTGTGATTTCCATCATTTTCTATTACACAATGATAAGCATTTGTCAGATAAAGGGATGATAAAGAAATAGCCAGCTATATGCAACCAACATTTACAGTAAGTAAGAACATATACATATGTACAAAATGAAGTCCAGCTGAAGGGAAAATGAGTTCACATTACTCAAGGTGAGAACAGAATGTGGATTAGAGACAAAAGAGTTAGATGACTTTAAATATTACCCTGATTGAGATATGCTGTTCAGAATAAAAAAAATACTAGTTTCTATGCATGAACTACATTTGTACATAGCACACAAGTAATTCCATCTGGAAAACATAGAAAACCCTTCATCAGCATTTACTAGCACTATAATATTTTTGCAGTTTATTACAAGTAGCAGTTTCAGATTGCTCTCAGTCTTAATTATGTTGTTTTCTTTTAGGTAATAATTTACATGATATGTCCGGTTTACCTACAGCTGGAAACCATTTATACTGTTTCTTCCCAGCACTGAAATTTGTTAATACATTTTACTGATTCCCCCAACCATCAGAGTCTAATTCATCAGGATCAGGAATGGACTGTGAAATAATTGTCTGTGCACACTGTTAAATGCCGGATTCATTTGTTTAAGCCCTTCACTTCACTGGCATATAAATCTGGATCTTTGAATTAAGTAGCAACAGTTTTTGTGTATCCAGAATACATCTGTCTCTAAAGTGAGAGAGAAGCAGATGCCAATGTAAAATGCTTTGCAGCTTAGAACTACTTTAGAGAAAGATTATCTGAAATAAATCCACACGTTTGTCTATCATTTTGTGAGTATTTCAATTGTTTCTCCAGCATTGTACGTCAGTATTTCCCTTCACCAGCTGTTGTACAGAAATGTAAGATTAAATGCAGATTATGTAGTCTGTAAAGTCCAAAATTCCCTTAGACTTAGAGGAGCTGGATTGCTATTCTTCAATTAGGTTTCACAAGTTTGAATTGTCAAAGACAACTTGTCATCAGCAGCAATGCTTGTTTGCCTCGAAGGATGAATGTCAGATACTTTAATGTTGCTTATTTGATTTAATGTTCTGTACAAGGACGTGTAATACTACAGCTGAAGAGTCTACAGGATATTTTATAGCAACAACCCATGAATACTTTGTATGCATTGTACGACCTTCCTTACACTGCAGAAATTATAGCAGTGGACATCTGGTTATTCACTTTAGGCAAAAATATTCTACAGGGGAAATGCTACATTAAGTCTTTGAAAACATCTGACAATATCTACACTGACAGATTTAAAGGCAAGTACAGGAAAGCCGCTCTCCCTCAAAGAGGCATTCTAAGTATATCATAATCTATGCTGCATTAATGATTCTACAGTGCTCTAAATTGTTAGTATTATTTTAGGGGTGTCGTACAAGTGGTCGACCTTTATCTCAAGTGGTTCAAAAAAGTGATCCATCTAATGAAATTCTTCAGCACATTTACCAATTATAATTCTGATAATAAGAAAAATGTATTATTTTTTATTACTGATAAGAGTTTTCTTAACAATTTATGAGTAATTTTACAGTTTGCTTTATCACATTGTGCTTTGCTTTATGAGCTGGTGGCGCAATTGCAGTATTTTGTACCTTTTTTCTACTATAGTGCAACTATGGAATTGTTATATATAAGTTAGAGAAATGTGGGGTCAAGCCACATGGTGGGGCAAGAGGGACTAATCCCCCCAACAGTATATTTTTCCTGTTTTATTTATTTATTTATTTTTAAATTATGCTGGGTTAGATTAAGTGTGCTTAGACCAGTTGTGTTCAAGCAGATTCAAAAAAGCCTACACTATGCGTTAAGACTGTGTGTGTGTGTCATGGTGCGACGTGCACAAGATGTCGCACCATTTTGTATTCAGTAAGTGGTTGTAAACATGGTATAGAGCTGCGCAAACACAGTATACATAGTATCATGCTAATTACAGCATAAGCAGCAGAATTGTATGCTAATCAACCAATCCAAGATGGAGGAGCTACTGAACAAACTATAAAGCAGTCATGTAGACTCAGTGCAGATTTTGCCTGCAAATTCCAAAACCTATTGGAATACAACCATGGAAACTACTCTACGAGAAAGAATGTTAGGGGCTGCTATTGCTCTTATACATGTGTATGTGCTACAGGCCCATGTCTATGCTGTTGCTGCTGCTAATAGACCTTGGCAAAGGAGAAGGGTGTTTAGGCCCCATTTAACTTTTCATGGTCTGTATGAGGTGGAAATTGTAGAATACTACAGGGCTGATAGAGACACACCACAGGAACTCTGTAACCTCTGTTGCCCTCAACTGAGAGCAAGGGCAAACCAAGGGGGAACTAATACCTGTGGAGACTAAGGTATGTGTAGCACTTAGAATATTAGCTACAGGAACCTTTCAGATACCAGCAGGGGATATGCTGGGGGTGCCACAGGCATCAGCATCCAGGATCTTACATCAATTCATGAATACTATAAACATGTCAGTGACTACATACATTTTCCCTGTACATCTGAGGATAGAGCTACAACTATGCAGGAGTTCTGCCCTGTAGCACACTACCCTTAAGTCTTAGGTACCATAGACTGTATGCATGTCAAAATCAAAGCACCACCCTGGGAGCAGGGAAGGGTGCACATAAACAGAAAAGGCTTCCACTCCATTTCCATTAACTGCCAGGTTGTGTGTAACACTTAGGGAATCATCCTGAATGTGTGTACTGGCAACTCAGGCAGTTACCACGACTCACATATCTGGCACGACTCTCAACTCCATCAGAAGTTTTCCAGGGGGGATATCCCACAGGGTCCTTTACTGGGTGATGCAGGTTATGCACTTGAGCTGTGGCTGATGATGCCCATCAGAAATGGACACAAATCCACTGAAGAATGCTATAATGAGACTCACTCTCAAAAAAGAAATATCTTTTGGCTGCTGCGGTCACAGTTCCAGTGCCTAGACACATCAGGGGACTCTCCTCCACAACCCCCATACCTGTGCTGAAATTTTCACTGTCAGTGCCAGCCTTCACAATATTATTCAGAGAAAACAGCATCAGCAGGAACACCAAGGGGAAAGACACACATCCCACCACCACTAGCAAGGTCACCACATCCACAAACAGGTGAGGAGTCAAAGGTGAACCAGCAGCCACTGTGGGTGTTGGTAGATGTAGGTGTGCACAATATACCCTCTCCCTGGCCAAGAGACAATGGATAGCACACACGCACTCACCACATAAGGGGGTAAAACCTTCATTCTCTGCACATACATACAGTAACATTGATGCCAGGCAATGCTCTAAACCTTTGCTTACCCATGTAATGGCTGTGTACTGCTAACATCACACAAAGTCAGCCCCGAATTAAAGCTGTTCTCAACTGAACTATCAAGGTAAGTGTTGAACCTGGAATAGGAAAATGAACAGCTAAGAACAGAAATGAATGGCATTATACCCTTGCATGCTGTCACTTGTTAATGTAACTAAGTAGAAGGTGTCACATTTTTAAAGCAATGATGTCAATATGTGTGACAGCAATGACTTATATCAACAGATGTGCTCTCTATCAACTAATAGACCACATGTATCAAAGATTCACACATTACAACAATCTGTAAGAAAGCAGTACAGTTTCCAGAAAAGCATCACAAACACATATATACTAAGCACTAAGTAGCTACGCACAATGGGCATCAGACAAGAGACCTATGTATCCCTGAGTCCAAACGATAGAAAATAAGGATACAGCATAGTTATCATCATTTGCACAGGGTGTTGTTTTGGTGGGACAGGAGGCCAAGGCTAACATAAAAGGTAGTGAGTGTATGTGAGTAAGAAAGAGAAACAGGCAGACATTTGCATAAATTATCAAATGGCCATTGAGAAAGCATGAGCTTCAAGGCTCATGACTGACACATGTAACTGTTATGTGTGTGTCTATATGAACACTCAAGGTGAAACGTGTGTGTGAGTGTTTGCAAGAACACAGTGAAGCATTGTGCTAGCTCTGCATTCTGGTATGTCAGACAGGTGTGAGCTGTGCATGGTAGAGGCAATAGTTCATCATTGTTGCCCGCAACCATGACAACTGGCTCTACCGGGATTTGCACTGGCACCTCCATGCCCATGATTAGATGCACTGCTGCTACCTGAACAAGTCTGGTGTCTGCTGGATGAGCTCTCATCACGAGTACAACCATAACCATGACACTATAGCCTACCACATCTGGGTGCAGATACCTCAATCACTGATAGAGCAGTGGAATTAGTGCCACTACAGGAGCATGATCAGCCATGGCCATGTTGGCTAACATCAGGTGTTTCTGCTGACCTATGTCCACGTGGATGCTGTCCCCCTCCCTATAGATGTTACATCACAGACACTGCCTGTTCTATCGTGTAATTCATCTGATCCAGTGAACTGGCCACACCATGGAGGCAGTCACGCATGTCAGCCTGTGCCACATCTACAAGACTAAACATGTCCTCGGAGGCCTTTTTGAAACATGCCTTTGCCTCCATGATGACTGCAAACATACATCAAGTGGCACATAAAGACACACCAGGATCAGGTGGAGGGTGGACAGCAGGCTTCCTTTGAGCATCCATAACAACCTTCCTGCATGGCACTTCACCCACACTTTGGCTATGGCCAGAGTCAACCAACACTAAAGCCACAATAACCAATTCAATTCAATTCAACTTTACTGTCATATGTACTAGAGACAGCATCACAGAGGACAATGAAATTCTTATTCTGCATATCCTCAATCAACATATGAAAACACGACAATTAACAAGAGGTAATTTAAGACAACAAATAGACAATAATATAAATACCAATATCAGTAAATATATATATAACGATGCAAAAGAGCGCATCTGTGCAAAACAAGCTCATTCCCTACAAATGTGAACCAACCTACATTACTGGATGGAGAGGGAGTATGTAACTTTTATTTAACAGTCTAATAGCTTGAGGTATAAAACTGTCTTAAGCCTGGTTGTTCTGGCCACCATGCTCTTATAATGCCTCCCTGATGGTAGTAGCATGAACAGTTTGTGTTGTGGGTGGGTAGTGTCCATGATGATGATTTGAGCCATCCTAAAAACACATTTGGTGTAGATGTCCTCCAATACAGGTGTGTTACTCCACTGATGTTTTGCACAGTTTTTATTACTCGCTGCAGAGTCTTGTGATCCCGTATTTTACTGTTCCCGAACAATAATGTAATAGAGTGGGAGAGAATGCTCTCAATTGTACATCTGTAGAAGTTGCTGAGGGTGGTATTGGGCATGCCAAACTTCCTCAGCCTTCTCAGAAAATAAAGTCACTGCTGGATTTTTCCTACCAGGTTTGTGATGTTATGTGTCCAGGTAAGGTCCTCAGAGATGTTAATACTGAGGAATGTGAGTGTAGCCACTCTTTCAACCTCAGACTCACCAATGTATAATCAGGAGTGGCCTTAGGTCAACTGGTGCCTTAGGCAAAAGGGCTCCATGGCGCCCACCACCACACCACCCAGTGCCCCCATCCTGGTCTGCCTACACCAAACAAATACTGGAAAAGTGCCCCTGCTAGAGTGGCGCCCTAGACGGGCGCCTAGTTGAATGCCGGCTATGTGTATAATGGTAAGCGCTGCTCTGTATTCCTCTGTGTATCAATGATCATCTCATTCATTTTGCTGGTGTTAAGAGAGAGAGAGATATTACTATTCCGACACCACTCCAGAACGTTCTCCACTTCCGTCCTATATGGTAACTCATCACCCCTGGAGATAAGAGCAATGACTGTTATATCATCTGCAAATTTGACAATACTGGTGTCATGCTGAGAATCAACACAATCATAAGGGAAGAGGGTGTACAGCACTGGACTCAGCACACAGCCTAGTGGAGTTCCTGCATTTATTACTATTGCTTTAGAGGTGTTATTCATCAGCCTGACTGACTGTGGTCTGCCTGTTAAAAATCCAAGACACAATTGCAAGGAATCAGTGGCACACCCAGTATGGACAGCTTATTACTCAGCTTCATTGGTATCACCGTATTGAAGGTCAAACTATAATCAATAAACTGTAATTGAGCATAATAGTTCTTATTCTCCTAACGAGTAAAAATAGTATGCAATGTTGCACTGACTGCATCCTCTATGAATATATTCAGTCTGTATGCAAGCTGCAAGGGATTTATTGTATCAGGTGTAACTGACTGAATATGGCTCAAAATGATTCTCTCAATGCATTTCATCACTATGGGAGTCAATGCAACTGGCCAGTAGTCATTCAGGCAGTTGGCTTTGCCCCTTTTGGCACTGGAATAATAGTGGTTGCCTTTTAACAAGTGGGCATTGTAGCTTGTGCAAGGAAGAGATTAAATATATCAGCCAGAACTTCAGCAAGCATTGAAGCACAGGTTTTGAGTGTCCTTCCAGCAACATTATCTGCACGGCTTCCTTCTGGGGATTAATCCTCCTCAAGAACTTTGCCACACGTGATGGTGATATGGTGATATTGTGAAAGGCAGTGGTGCCTCTTCTCTGCCCCTTTATCTTATGGTGGTACCCTTTGACTCAGGGTTTTGGACCTCAAACTAGGCATAAAATTAATTGAAATTGTCCGGTGAAAGCTGGCTGTCAGTAGTCATCCCTCTGCCTTTGTCTCTGTAGCCTATGATGTTTTCCAAGCCTTGCCACATATGCCTTGTATCAGCAGTTGAATAACAGCCTTCCAGATTATGACTGTAATTCTCCTTTGCTGCTCTGATAGTTCTGCGTAAGTCATATCTAGATTTTTTTATATTCGCTGATATCACCTGATGCATATGCCTTGGAGCAGGCATGAAGAGCAGAATGAGCCTTTGAGTTAATTCATGGTTTATTATTGGGATATATCCAGATGTCTTTATGCGGCACAATGAGGTCAGTGCATGTGCTCATGTAGCTGGAAACCACTGAACTATATTCCTCCAGATCAACAATACCATCCTTATTCATAGCAGCCATCTTAAAAACATCCCACCGAGTGCACTGAAAACAATTAGATTCCTCTGTCCACACCTTAACAGTTTTTCTTACAATGGGAGCTTGTTTGAAGGGCTGTCTATATGCCAGAAGAGAAACACACTACCCTGATCAAGTGTCATCCTCCACTTGTCTGATATCTGAGGGCTCACTTGAATAGCTATGCATAGCCCTACTGGCTGTGTCTGATGGAAACACAGAGGATGGCTGAATATCAACCTCAGTGTCAGATTCAACCTCTGTACCCCCTGACTGTGCCTGTGTTTGGCCACCATCATCATCGGCATCTGCCGATGCTCTGACATTAGGTGGTAAGAGTCCTACACTTCCACTGTCAGGATCACCTGTGATAATAAGCAACAAAAACAGGAATGAAATTAATACCTACACTAAAATTTAATATTATGATAAACTAACACTAGTGCCACTATCACAGATGGTACAGCAATACACTCACTCATGCCACCCACCTCACACATATGGATAAATGCATATATCTGACAAATGGTCATCAATAATCAAATAAACATGTTTGCCTTACCATGTGCAGATAAATCCACACTTGCTAGGGAGGCTGGACCTGGAAGAACTGAAGTAAGGTAAGGACACAATCATCACAATTGCAATAACACAAGGAGACAGTGAATACACAGGTTTTGCCTATATGTCCATTAACACTACGATTAACTGAAACTTGGATGGCATGCCCACCCAAAGCCCATGTGTAATGAATAAAAATGTGTCATTAACTATATCAATTTATCAACAGGTTCATGCAAAAACTAAAAAAATAAAAACTACATGAACTATTACTGACAATATTTTACTATACAAGCAAATCTAACAAATTGACCTATGTAAGCTTACCTGGAAGCTCCTCCTGTGACATACTTGCCGTCCCAGAAATATTAGCATCAACATCAATCACATGTTGTTGTGCAGTTTCCACTGAGCTCTCCAGATCTCTGTCAGTAGGCAGGAACTCTTCATCTGGGGTCACTGGTGGTTCTGTAGCAGCACCCCTCCTCATAGCCAGTTGTTCACAGACAATTCCAGTTGCTCTCTTCCTGGCTGATGAAATCATATCAGTGGCCCTATGACTCAACTGATCATAAGTCCTAGTGTGACCCCCTATGGCATTTAGATCATTGACTACCTGGTTCCAAATCTGCATTTTGCCAGCCATACCCCCACGTCTTCTGTCAAGTAGAAATGTGCCATAGTACCTGAAAGCCTGAACTATGACATAATTTTCTGAGCCACTGAAAGGGGGTTTATGTGGATTTGTATGCTTGGGTGCCATAATCCTATGTGACATAAAACAGAGAAAGATACAACACATAAATATCACATAAGTAAATTCCTGCTTTTATACACACATATTATATTTTCAAGATTAACCACTGGAGACATGCAGTTCAGTTATTAAAATTTAAAGGTATGCGGTTGTAACATATTACACTCACACACACAAACCAATGTTTGATTCAAAACAAGGAATACCAATGGAGTAATGCATTGTTTACCAGAGAAAGAACAGGATGACTGCACAAAAAGCAATTCTCTTGAAACACAACTTTTGTTGTGGCAACACACAAATGGTACTTTGCTCCCCACCCCCAAACCATCAGGCAAATGACAGTTTGTAGAAACAAAGGAATGCTGCATAATTAAAGTGTTATAAATGCATTCAACTCTTCAGTCCTCATAAAATATGTGTACATGTTTACAGCAGAAGAGTCAATTTTATAAAATTGCCATTCACCTCTCACTATGCCCAGAATTGCCCTGGAGGTGTCTATGGGCCATCTTCGAAGCCTAACTCCCCTGTGCCATTGACAATATAGCACATTACATTTCCCTGAAATAACATAAGAAGAGTGTAAGATAACCAACTGTAACAATAACGCTTGTGATGAAAGTTAATAAAGGCTGTCTATCTGAGAAAGTATAATACCTGCCAAAAATTCCCATGCCAATAGTGAACTATAAGAAGTGCATACAGATCAAGTTCCATTTTCTAATGCATATATATATATATATATATATATATATATATATATATAAAATCTTTGTAATATGTTAACAAATCTAGCATGTACTTGAAAAATACAATCACTCCTTAGCAAGATCAGAAGCCGTCTGTGCAGATAAATCAAACTGAACAGCTATCTTCTGTGTCCTCCAAATTCAAAAATCTCATTACTTTCAGGTTCCCTTTTTATAGTGCAGATTCAGGCCACTGAGCATGGTGAAGATGCAAATAAGATGTGAACTTATTAAAATTGCTGAATCCCAAATGTTCGACTTCATGTAGCAAGGGTAAACATAGTGTAGGCACTACCTCAGTGTTGTTGCTAATGGATTGTAACTGTCAATGATTAGTGTGAGGGAGAAGAAAGACACAACAGCAATTCAGACTACCTTACCTACAGTAGGCGTGTCTCCCAGGATACACTTACAAAGTGTAGAAGTAACTGCAGCAAGCTTTTAAATGGAAATAAACAGCATTTTACTTCACTAATAGCCAAACTGTACTCCCTTTGTTGAAAACTGTATGTTACTGTCATATAATTTTATCATACAGTTTACTGACAATGATGCAAAATGCCCTATAGCCTGCATGTCTGAGAGTGCAGCACAGATAAGAGAAGAATGAACACAATACAAAGTGAAGGCAGAGCTGCATTGTTGAAAAAAATTCATAAATAGTTGTGTCATCACTCATTGCACTAAATATGTAATCTACACATGTACAAACAGCTGAGAGTGTACAGGTGTATATGTCTTGTTAATACTGTGTAGGAAAAGGACTTGCTTATATGTACAATCATTTTTATTACTGCTGCAAAGTTGTTTCTGTGTCAGAGATAAGACAACCCTAGTATGTTTTGTAGTTTCATTAGTGTGACAGTTCAAATTCAGACTTATGTAAAAATCTGTAAGGTGTGTGAAAAAGCACTTTGTTGTGTTGTTTATGTTTTCTTTTTTTTTTAATATTAATATTTGCACGACGCATGGTGGCTTAGCACAAGGTGAAACTGCAAAATAAATTAAAATTAATAAAAGTTCCTTATAAGATAAAGACAGCATAAATTAAAGCTGTGATAAAGACAGCATAAATTAAAGCTGTGAATCAAGTGTGTGTGTGTAACACAGCTAGTAAACGCAATGAATTACACTGCATATAGTATATGTAGATCCAGGTTCAAGTCCCACATTTATCTTTTGGTGATGAACACTTATAAACAATTTTGCTACAATATTAATACATGTTGCACTTTGCTAATCTCATTTGTGTGTTGCTTACCTCTGTGCAAGCATGGTGTAATGGCCCAGACAACAGCCAGACATTGTCAATTTCATAAAAGATACATTGTTACATCTTTTGCTTTCCATCATGCAAACATGCTAAGCAGCACTGCATAGCAGTCAGCAAGATTCCACAACACCTGCAGGTCTAAAACACCTGCAGACAATAGTCAGATATTGTCATTTTCAAAAAGGACACATTGTTGCATCTTTTGCTGACCATCACACAAACACACTAAGTGGTGTTAAGCAATGATCAGCAGGCTTCCACAACACCTGCAGGACCAGAACATCTGCAGACAACAAGCAGACTCTGTCAGTTTCAAAAAGGATACATTGTAATATGTTTGATCTTCCACCGAGCAAGCACACTAAGAGGCGTTGCGCGGCAGTCAACACTCATACATAGTAATGAATGGGAAAATATACAGTTGATACCTAGCTCTTCCTGTGGCAGCAGGTGTAAGCTAAGGGCTACAATACAGGTGAGACAGGGTTCCAAATCAACAAACTCAAAAGTTTTATTAATGTTGTTCCACTTTACTTTATAGAAAAATTCACAATAGATAATTACACATACAAATAACTATATATAGTAGGTGCATTGAGCATACTCAGGATATCATGCATATTAAATGTCTGTGCATATCAGTGAAATTATCATTCTACAATTAAACATGTATGTTCTGATCTTTCGTGTCACACACATACATGGTTAACAACACAATTCTTTAATGTGTCTGTATAACTAATGTGCATGTCTGACTAACAAGGTCCCAGTTGCAATGAGCACTCTGCACAGTAATGACTGTAAAAAATACACCTGTTGCCCAGTGTTCCCTGTGGCAACTGCTACAAGTTAATGCCCACAATACAGGTGAGCCAGGGTTCTAATTTAGTACACTCCAAAATGTTGTTAGTGCTTGTCCAGTCAATTTTAAAAACTAAATAACAATGCAAAGATAATTACAAATAACAATAACTATGTATAGCACTGGAGACCATGTGAATTATAAGTGTTACTGAGGGTGTCAACGGAAAAATAACTTCAAAATGATCAATACATGGCAGGTTCAGGTTAAGGCACTTTAATCTTGCAGCAAGGAGACAAAAACGTGCTAATACAGAGTTTGTCTAACTAGAATCAGGAAGTGAAACTACTTTTATATATTTCTTACAAGGTATTGCCTACTAAGCTGACGTAATAAATCACAAGTTCTTTCAATATTATTTCTCAGCAGCTGTTTGTCCATGATTTTCTGCTGCCATATCAAGTTTACAAAAAACTTCCTAAGAAAAACAATGTGGCCTTGATGACCACCGGTCAGATACAACTTTCCCACTATGCAATGTTACCATTCAAGGTAAGATGGCTAATTCGAGCACAAAGCAAGTACAGATTACAGTTCATTTCTTCAAGCAGTCTTTGTCTGATGTAGCTCTTCTTTTCTGCAGCTGTGCATGTTCTCATAACACGAACAGGGCTGATTGTTCATATTTAATCACATTATAGAAAACAGTATTGTTCTATTCATTCACCATTCATTCATTTTCCTGACCGAGCAGATAATCACCTGCTTCTCAGTACATTTCCAAAAGGCATAAACATGAATTTTGCTGTGCTAGCAAATACTAGGTCAGAGGGCATCTTGCAATTTCAGAAAGCATACTGCAGTTTGAAAAAGCATCTTATAATTTCATACAGAATTAAGCTGTACATAAAATAGAATGAAATGTGTTAACCCTTTTAGCTTCTAATAAGCACTAAACATGTACATTAATACATATTTTTCTAACATTTCCCCCTTGTTAATACTTTTATTCTATCTTCAAAAGCATAAACAGTTGCTTCTTCCCCTAACCTCTTTCCATTTAGAATTTGCAGTTAAGAGAGTCATTCAGTTTAAACTTATGAAAGCGTTTCACTGTTCAACAGTTCTTCAATTTCAGTACTTTGATATAAAGTCTCAGAAACTGACATGTCTATAAAATCTTTGATCAATCTTTTCATGCAAGAAATACCACAACAAATGCACACTCCTAATAGGAGTAATCCTACACAAATGGCAATCAGGATGTTCATTAGGATGCTACCCCACCCCCCAAACAAATTCTGGAAAAAATCTGTCAGTGGGTTTGGGCCTGGTTTGGTCATGGTCGACACTTGCTGAATCACCTCAAGATGGTTGTTTATCTCATGCTGGTTGTCAGGAATATACGAACAGCACTCCTCTTTTATTAAAGCGCACGTACCACCTTTCACCGCTAGGGTGAAGTCAAGAGCCATGCGGTTTTGAAGCACCACAGTTCTCATAGCATTCAGTTCATCAGTCATTAACCCGAGAGCAGAAAAAGTTGCATTACTCATTACTTCAAGAAGTTTGGACAGTTTTCTCAGCTCCCAAATTGATTTCACTGTGCCATATGCAGGGGCTATACCTGCCCACGATATGATAGTGTCACTCAAGTCCATGTGTGTCAGTTTGTCTTTATTTTTTACGGAATTATGGTTTCTACAGCCTGCTTCGATTCGTCCCACTGGATTTTCAGGCCTTCTGATTGGATTTCCGGTTTTCTTGGTGACCTCTCTGACATTTCGAATCTTTCCCTGAGGTAAGACTGCAGTGTGTCGTATGGCCGGAACCAGGTAACCCAAAAAACAACTGCCGGACCAGTTCTCAGGTAACCATTTGTATGCCTTTTTCCCACAAACAAAGTAACAATTCTCTACTTTAGTATTAATATACACTTGCCTTGCATGAAACATTTTCTTATCAATAATAGATAGTTGTTTTAAAAGTACAGGATTACATTGTATTTCATCAATAGTCTTATGAATCAACTCGAGATATGAGTCATAGTTTGTATCACAGATATAACCTGCATTATTGGCTTTGGTATAACATTTGTAAGGAATAGTCACATTACAATTACTCCAACCTACCTGAACAGTATCATTTTTATAAAAACATACAATTCCCTTTTGTGTAACAGGCAGGTACAATGCTATTTTGTCTTGTGATTTTACAGTTGTAGTATCAAAAATCAAATTTTCCCAGGTCTCATTGACCCCTAGGGGGACAGCAGTCATTAATAATCCCATTATGCTGTTGGTATAGCTGTGCAGATCCAGCAATTCGAAACATTAAAAGTTTCAGCATACACATATTTAATTGCTTGGTAAGTGTTAAAGTTCGGATGCCAGTCTATGAATGATTCACGTTTATTCAGTTCAGCTCGTGTGGCTGGAAAAATGAAAGGCCACAACAAAAAGATTAATGTTATCAATATGGTCAACAGAATGATCATGCAATACTTCTGAAGTTGTTCAGCATTTCTATTTGCTCTGTATCTGGTCATTTTGTTCTTGTGTAACAGTAACAAGTTTTTTTGTCCAGTTCAAAGTTTTTAACCAATTTACAGTGTGTCGGATGAATCCAGGATGCTCGCTCTGCGATCTTGACTGCAGTGGGTGTTGACAGTAGCACTTGGTACGGCCCTTTCCACTTCGGTGTGGTCCAATTCCTCTTCTTAATTACCTTCACCCAGACCCATGTGCCTGGGACTACTACTGCTTCCGATGGTCTGGTTTGTTCTTTATCTGAAACAGAATTCAACTGCAAAAGTTGTTTATTACTTAGAAGTCTTCTCATGTATTCTGCAAGTGAACTGTCAGCCTCCTAGTCTGCAGGCATGAGAGGTTTCCACTGAGGTATATAATATGCCCTCCCAAACAGTATTTCAAAAGGAGTTAACCCCTTTGCATTTGGAACAGTTCTCATGCTCAACAATGCCAGAGGCAGGCAGTGCACCCAGTTCTTCTGTGTCTCACTAATCAATTTCCTAAGCTTATTTTTCAGAACCCCATTATGCCTCTCTACTAATCCTGCAGATTGGGGGTGGTATGCACAATGGTTCTTTAAAGAAATTCCGAAATAACGGCTCAACTGTTGTATGGTTTGATTTACAAAGTGTGTGCCATTGTCACTGTAAATCTTTTCCAGTATGCCAAATCTAGGAATAATTTCTTTAACGAGGACTTTTGCAACAGTAGCTGCATCTGGATTTTTGGTCGGAAAAGCTTCCACCCATTTGGAAAACATATCTATAATGACAAGACAATATTTCTTATTTTCACATTTGTTTAGTTCTATGAAATCCATACAGATAGTATGGAATGGGTACGGTGGTGTTGGGAAACTCCCTTGCTTAGGCTTCAGTGCCCCCTGTGCATGATGCCTGTTACAAACATGGCATGCTGCACAAAAATTTTTTGTGTAGTTTGTAAATCCATATGCAGTGAACACTTGGTTCACTAACTGTACCATCCCCCCTGTTGAGACATGGCACTGCCCATGGCTCGACAAAGCTGCATATCTAAACAAGTTAGACGGCAAAATTGGTTTTCCTTCTTTGGAGATGTACAGCCCTTTCTCAAGAATTGCTCCTCGTTTTATCCATTTCTGTTTTTCTACATTTGTAGTAAGTGTCTGCATTGTTTTTAACATTTCTAAATCTAAAATCTCAGAAGGTTGTAATTCCTCACTCAAAAGAAATACTTCTGAAGCTGAAGCTGCCTGCTTTGCAGCTGTATCAGTTCTCGCATTACCTTTTGAAATCCTATCCTGTTGCTTAGTATGAGCTATGCATTTACAAATAGCTACTTTCTGAGGTAACTGAATAGATTCTAACAAATCTAAAATAAATTGCGCATGATTGATCGGTTTACCAGTAAATGTTATCATTCCTCTATTTTTCCACTGTTGTGCAAAAACATGTACAGTAGGAAAAGCGTACTGGCTGTCAGTAAAAATGTTCACACATTTACCCTTTGCCAAGGTACATGCCCTTGTTAAAGCAATCAGTTCTGCTGCCTGTGCAGATAAGTTGTGTGGTAAAGACTTTGCTTCTAAAATCTCAGTATCATAAACTACTGCATACCCCACTAGATTCTGTCCTGTAGGATCCCTTCTGCATGAGCCGTCCACGTAATATGTCACCTCGGCATCATCCAAGGGAACATCCGTTAGATCTTTTCTAGGCAGTGTCTTTTGCTCAATCTCCTGCAGATAGCTGTGTGGTGTGCCATCTGCAGGGGTCGGAAGCAAGGTAGACGGGTTTAAAGTTGTACATCGTTCAATTGTCATATGAGGTTGGCTCAAGAGTATAGTCATACAGGAAAAACGTCTAGCAGGAGAAAGATATACTACTTTTTCTTGCAGTAAAATAATTGCGACTGCATGGGGCACTCTCAATGTGAGACGGTGGAACAACACTACTGAGGCCGAAACCTGTACTGCCATTGCAGCTGCAACTACTGCTTGTACACAGTGGGGCAGGGATCGCACCACTGGGTCCAGCTGTGATGAATAATAAGCTATGGGGCATTGCTTATCCCCATGCTGCTGTGTTAACACTGATGTCATGTAACCTTGCTTACAATCTACAGTTTGGAAAAAACGTTTATGATAGTTTGGTAATCCTAAAACTAATGAGGATGCTATCAGTTGTTTCAGTTTGCAGAAAGCTGATTCTGCTTCTGGTGTCCACTGTAATAAATCTTGTGCTGCCATAGGCTTCTTATATATTAGGTTGGTCAGTGGAGCAGATTCCAAAGCATAGTTTGGAATCCAACTCTGACAGAAATTAGTCGTGCCCAGGAAGGACATAATTTCCTTCTTGGTAGTTGGTTTGGGTGCCTGTAAAATTGCTATTTTTCTATCTTCATCTAATGTTCTGCCTTCTTTGGATATTACATATCCCAGGTATTTAACCTGTTTTCTCCAAAGCTGCAATTTGTTTTTGTTTACTTTGTGTCCTTGAGTGGCTAAAAATTGTAGTAATGCTATGGTATCTTCCCTGCATTCTTGCTGGGTGGGGGCTGCCAGCAGGATGTCGTCTACATAAAGTAGAATTTGGCTGCCTCTTGGTGGGCTAAATCCTGCCAAGTTGCTTGCCATCTCTTGTGCAAATATTGTTGGGCTTTCACAATACCCCTGTGGTAGTCACATGTATTTGTACCTTTTCCCCTGAAATGTGAATGCAAACTAATGTTGGCTGTCAGGGTGTATTGGTATTGAAAAGAATGCATTGCTAATATCTACCACAGAAAAATACTTCTGTTGAGATTTTAAATAATTCAACAAGGTGTGTGGATCTGGCACCGTAGGTGCTCTAGGTATTACTGCATCATTAACAGCTTGTAAGTCTTGGACCATACGCCATTCCCCGTTTGCTTTCCTATCAGGAAATAAGGGTGCGTTACATGGTGAATCGGGAGATTCTACCAGTACTCCCTCCTTAAGTAAAGCTGCTATTATAGGTTTGATTCCTATTTCTGCATCTTTCCTTAAGGGATACTGTCTCTTTTGAGGTCTAAATGCTGATTTTGGCGTAATGGTAACTGGTCCTGCTGTACGAATTAGTCCTACATCTGATTTCCCTGTTGACCAGAGAGTTTCTGGTATGCTCCGTAAAGCTTTTTCTTCCTCTTCTAGTAAGAGTGCTAATCAGCTGTCCTCGCTAGACTGCAAGTGTACAGCTGGGTGTGTCTGCATTATCCAATTTAGCTTCTGCTTTTGTACTCCCTGTTCTGACAATTCTAACTCCATTTGTTTTTCCCACTTAGTGACTTTTTCTCCAAGATCTGCCCATTTCACATTATTGTCTTTAGTTAAACTAACATGTGGTAATCGATTAGATTTATAGAGTGCAAAGAATTCCTGGGGCAATGAACAGCTAACTACACTGTTCCCTTCTGTGTCCCAGTACAGATTACGTAATACTAATCTGTTTGCATGGTTTTTAAACAGTTCTTGCTCATACTCCTTATCAGGTCCTGGTGTGCTACAATAATACAGAGTACAGTGCAACAAATGCTGTTTATCAGTGTCAAGGGAGGGGGACTTACTGATGGCTACGTTCATCAGTTCTTCGGTTACTGCCCCTGGACCAGTCGTGACTAAGTCCTGGCTGTACCAATAAAATGTTTCACCCTCCGGTCGCACGACAAAAGTATCCATTTTTCGCTGTGCTTCAATACCCTGTATAGTCGGTACTACTGCTATGCCAAATATCTGCATAAGATCTCTGCCCAAAAGGTTCACTGGGCATTTTGCAGAAACAACAATTTTGCTTTTCTGGGTCATCCCTGAAACAGGGTCAGTTATTGCTATGTTATGGGAGAGTGGCTCCCGATACAGCTGTCTATTAGCTGCCTTCACTAATATGTAATCAAGCGATTCTGAATTTTCTGGTAGTTTGGAAGGATGTATCAGGGTTCGTGAAGCCCCTGAGTCACACAGGAATTTAACTTCCCTCCCCTCTACCAGAAGTGTAACTTCCGGTTTTGTGTCTGCTAAATAGAGCTCTAGGCTCAATAATGCTAAGTCCAAAATTTCACTTTTTTCACCATCGGTGATTTCTTGTACTTCCTCTATTTCTTCTATCACATTCTCTATTCCCTCTATCACATTTGCATTTGTCATTTCTTGGTTATTCCCTTCTAGTGATTCTTGACTATCATATAGTCAGTCCTCACCCTCCTTATCTTCCATGGCTACCTTCTTGTTTTGCTTGCAATCCCTTGCTAAATGTCCTTTTTTTCCGCATTTAAAACACTCACCTCTTTTCTTTCTCTCTTTAAACTCTTCTGATCGTTTGTCAGATTGTTTGTTTCCCTGGGCATTTTTCTTGCCCTTTTTCCCGGACTGTACTACATAAACTTCTGCTCCGTCTTCTACAGCAAATACTTGGGCTGTCTTTTTCTTTTTACTATTAAAATGCCTTTCGGCATGCCTAGCATATTCAAGTAGTGACTGTAGTCTATTTGTACGATGGTCTACCATGTGCTTTGTAATAAAGCTGCTTATAGGCAAAATACTGCCTTTCAAAAATGCATTCTTTAATTGCTGCTCATATGGGGAATCATGTGTTTGATCTTCAGGTACCTGCATTCCACAATGGTTATTAAAACACTCTAATAATCTATCATAATATCTGTCAACAGTTTCACCTTCCTGTTGAATGCATTGATTAATGCAAGTCCAGTCTGCCCTAGGCTTCCATTTCTCAGAGATTCGGTCTGTTAGACCTTTCACTCGGTTATCCAGTTCTGCGTTACTATGTGGGAGTGGCTTATGTTCTGCATCACGGGGATTCAAGTTGCCACTGATCATGTGCCAATCTGGACCTACGATCTGTCTGACAACCTTTTCTACTTCTTCTCCATTCAAATGATAACTTAACCTCATGCCCTGTAAGTCTTCTAAGAATTTTCTAAAATTAAATTTTGGATGGGGAATTCCCTCTGTGGCTTTCCGGATGTCTTCCGGTGTCCACGGTCTATATACTAGGAGAGTTGGATCCTGTCCTGCTTGTCCTGCCTGCGGATTTGGTACTTCTATGAGTGGACATATCTCTTCTTCACTCATAGCACGTGAATTTTTGTTTATTTCATATAACTCAGTATCCCCTCTTAAGTTACGTGTTCGAGACCTAGTCTCGATGGGATCTCTAACATACGGTCTTGGCTTTTCGGTAACAGCCGGGTATAGCGGAGGTGGATCAGCTTGTCCACTCGCTTCATATTCTGGTGCGGGAAGCGGAGGGGGTGGAGGGGCTGATTTTATCACCAAATTATTGTCTTCTTTATCTAGAAACATAGCTTTTGAATTATTACTTTTCTGTTCTCTACGGTTTGCTTCCTCAATCCACCTATATGCCTGAGGAATACCCAATTGATGTTGCCTTTTTACCTGACCTTTTGCATCAGTTTTAAGCTGTTTGATGAGTTTAATAAGCGAGGATTTTTCTAATTTACCATTAAATTCATATTTATTAACCCATTTTGTATAGCATCTAACATTGTCGGCACGCTGTAATTGCATATATTTTGCATCTTCGGTTAGCGGTGGGTTTTGGGAACTTTTTGTGCACTCATTACCCATATTGTTCTGATTGTTAAAAAATGTTACGTAACCCTTCTTATTCTCACGTGGTACCATGATTTTTCTGTTTCAGAGTTTATCTAGAATAACTGTTTTACCTATTCTGTTTCCCTGATCTATGACAAGACTGCAATTTTTCTGTCCCTGACTTGTACAACAACAAATCTCCTGACAGATATTTCCAATCAAGTCCCTGATCTAAAACAGAAAAAAGGTAAATCTCACCTTGCCTGAGCCTCCGTGATTGACCCACTCCTGGTTCGTACAGCAACTCGTCCTCCAGTTGCAGATCAGAAAAGTGGCTGGCCTCTTTTGAACAACAATTCAGTCGGAGGTCTTTCAAAGCAGAAGAACCAATGTGGTTTCTTCCCCGTATGGTTTCATGCCACCTGGCCCATCTGACCTGAGGCAAAGTGAGAGTTTCCGGTCCAAAGGACCAATCTGTCAAAGGAAAAATAACTTCAAAATGATCAATACATGGCAGGTTCAGGTTAAGGCACTTTAATCTTGCAGCAAGGAGACAAAAATGTGCTAATACAGAGTTTGTCTAACTAGAATCAGGAAGTGAAACTACTTTTATACATTTCTTACAAGGTATTGCCTACTAAGCTGACGTAATAAATCACAAGTTCTTTCAATATTATTTCTCAGCAGCTGTTTGTCCATGATTTTCTGCTGGCATATCAAGTTTACAAAAAACTTCCTAAGAAAAACAACGTGGCCTTGATGACCACCGGTCAGATACAACTTTCCCACTATGCAATGTTACCATTCAAGGTACTATCGCTAATTCGAGCACAAAGCAAGTACAGATTACAGTTCATTTCTTCAAGCAGTCTTTGTCTGATGTATCTCTTCTTTTCCACAGCTGTGCATGTTCTCATAACAGGAACAGGGCTGATTGTTCATATTTAATCACATTATAGAAAACAGTATTGTTCTATTCATTCACCATTCATTCATTTTCCTGACCTAGCAGATAATCACCTGCTTCTCAGTACATTTCCAAAAGGCATAAACATGAATTTTGCTGTGCTAGCAAATACTAGGTCAGAGAGCATCTTGCAATTTCAGAAAGCATACTGCAGTTTGAAAAAGCATCTTATAATTTCATACAGAATTAAGCTGTACATAAAATAGAATGAAATGTGTTAACCCTTTTAGCTTCTAATAAGCACTAAACATATACATTAATACATATTTTTCTAACAGAGGGTATCTTGACAGTTATGTTTCTGCACTTAAAAGTGTCTTTTCTTCCATGGGATGGACTTCATAATTCAATGATAGTCAGATACATGTGACTGTATAAATCAGAACCTTGTCAGGTCACACATATACATGGCTATCCACTCACTCTTTCATGTGTCCATATAATTAATGAGCATATCTGAGAAGCACTTCTTCTGTGGCAAGGATGAAAAAACACCTATATGGGAAGAATATGTTTAGTCTATATACATAGCTTTGCATCCCACATTGTACTAATTACTTTTATCAGTGTGTAAAGCCACACAAAAAATGTGTCAGGTCATAACATTTATACACCCAATACATATCTGCAAAGTTAAATCAGCTAACAAGTACAGCAGCAACCAGCCCATAAATTGTCACATTACCCTTCCTAGTTCATAAACTGCATTCCTCTCTGTTTGGCACTGTTACTCTCTGCTTACCATCACATAAATGTGGTTAGCATTGCTGTGTGGGTTTGCTCCCTAGCCTTAAATATAATAACATGAATTGGCAGAAAAACACTTTAACTGTTGCTGTATGACCAGTACAGGCATCGCAGGAACAAGGAAGGAAGGAGACCAATTTGGGGCTCAAAGATGAGGTGTAGACAAGTCAAGAATCGTCAGTGGACTCCTTGTAAAGTGCCACAGCTGTAGGCTATTGTAGGGGGGTTATACTGAGTCTCAATATAAATCAGAGGCTTTGAATAGTCTTGCTAAGGCTGTATGCAGTGTGATTGGCATTCCATACACTGAGCAGCAATGCAGGCACCATTTCAATAATCTGAAAAGGTTCAAGCTGATACAACTCAACCAGTGACTGCATGTGTTCAGGACTGCTGACATCCCACAGCTGTGTAAGTATACATATAAAGATACTTTAAATTACATAGAAATCTGGATATAGCAAAGACTGGTATGCATAATGTTTTTCCCTTTTTTCCTTTCCTTTTTATTTTACAGCTGCCTGGGAGATTGCAATGAACAGGGAAGCCCATGCTGAATGTTTGGAAAGAGTAAGAGAAGCAAGGTGTATCTATGCAACACAAAATAATATTATTTTATCAAAAGTATTGCTCTTCTATACATTAGTAGCAAATTAAACATGCATATCTTAACTGCAAAATCAAGCATGCATGCTTCATTCTGTAACTCAGGGTAATTGTAGTAATCAATTAAAATAGTGTATTCAGATGTTGTGGGTTTGAATCTCATAGCTAACAAATATATCGTAAAATAATTTATGAATAAATTGCACAATAATTTCAACTAAATTGGCATAAATGCCATGCTGTTAACTTAATCTGTATTAAGCATATGTGCTCTCTCTCTCTCTCTCTCTCTGTATATATATATATATATATATATATATATATATATATATTGTTATCAGGCCTAGTTTGTAGTTTTTAAAAAAGTATAATTAATGTAAAACTAAATTTATATTTATATCATAGTAATTTATTGTATGTGACATATGATGGTTCTAATTATCTTTTTATTTTTTCTCTCTTACCCCACCCCTTATCTCTCTTTTTTATTTTTATATGTGTGGTCACAACTTTCTGATGTCGTCAGTTTCTGACAAATGACTAAATATTTTCCAGCATAGGGAGGTAGGCCAACCAGTGGGGCTCAGCCTGCCACTCCTCCAATGGCTGCTGCTTCGACACTTGGCACATCTGGGACCCAACCTGGCAGTACTGCCTCTGCAGCCCATGCACTACCTGGGCCCTCAACATCAGGTAACATTACCCTGGCAGCTGGTGGAGTGGTACCCTCCAGGAGTATTGGTGGAGGTGGTGATTTTGTCACCCACCAGGAGATGCCAGGCATAGTGTGTGAGGTCATGGAAAGTACCAAGGGTACATGCCTCAGCCGAATGGAGAAGATGCTCCCCGGAATGCTTGAGAAAGAAACCGTCAAGCACTCCCACAAGAAGCTTGGGAAGTGGACAGTGACAGTTCTGAGGGTGAGGACTAGATTCTCACTGTCCCCATGCTTGACGGGCATGGCCCTCCAATGCCCCCACCCTATTCACAATCACGGTGTCTCCCAAAATTTTGGGTCCCACACCAGCCCTGTCTCTGTCTTGTTTGTCCTGTTTGTCTGCAACCATTTCCTCACCTACTCTACTTACCTGACACTGACATATCTATGTCCCTTACCCAACATTCCTCTCTTATTGACATAAAATAAAAAATATGGGCACCTCTCCTTCAGAAAAAATACTGGCCCACACATAGCTCTTCACTTCACACGCGTCTTCTCAACACACTTGATTCGGTCCAATTGGCTATACAACATTACTGGATTGTTCTCACCCATCTTTGTTGAGTTAAGAGTTCAAATTCATCCAATATTTCATCTATGTTCATTTTACAGTGCTGAAGAAGTGTATAGTTATGGTTCTTGCCTAATTCCCTGCTTTACATTCCTATATTGCTTTCCATTTATTCTTCCCTGTGCTTGACCCCCATTTCACCACTTTCCTATCTACTCATTTTCACACCTGTAATCTGGTCATAAAATAGAATCACACATCACATACATAAATAGCAAATCCCTAATGAAGCCCTTCACTTTTTGTCCTCTGGGCTTGCATGGAGTTTGTCATTGTGCACCAATGCCAAGCGATGGTGCCGTTACCTCCACACAATGCTGTTTAAACCCACTGCGCTAAAGGAACACACAGTTAAACCAGAATAAAAGCACTAATTTTAAATATTTCCTATAATATTTATTTAGTCTGATAAATGAAACATGGACGAAATTATTGGCTAGGCTTATAAGGGCCTCTGAGCCAATAGCCTAGTATCATCCTATCCATAACAATATGCAAATCCATATGTGTACTGTTGACACAAATCAGTTGAGTAGTGCTCCTTTTTATACACTACTTCACTATAGTCATTCCCTCTCACATTTACAAATATTATCACATGTAATTATATAACTACATCCTGAATACATAAGCTGAATTCAAACCCTGTATCATCTGTGCTCAAAATAGGAGGTTAGTGCTGTAACATCTGCTGCCACAGAGTAGACTAAGCAGGAAGCTCTTTTCTTCCATTCAGTACTGTCCAAGGTGCTGACTGCTGTGCCTCTCCACTAAGCATGTTTGCCTGGAGGGAGGTGAACCAATAGAAGTATTAGTACTTTCTCAATAAAGCAGAGAACTTTGTTTGCTCATTGTTTAACTTCACCAGTACTAATAGCCCTTAAAACATCATAACATTTATAACACATTTGCAATATAAACTACATTATGAACACCATAGTATCTGTTGGCTATTTCTACCCTAGCCCATATACATAAGTACGTCTCAAGTTTAAGTAGTAGTCAGTAAATGTATATCTCACATGCGCAAAAACTTTGCTATCGATTGAGCAAACCAGATGCTCAGTGGTGCACTATGGAAAGAGCTGATTGGCATGCATCACTTGGTTTATTGTCCAGTTAGCCTTTATCCCATTAAAATCCATGTAAAAACACAACCAAAGGGAAGGCATTTGTTACTGACTGAACACCTATTTACAAAGGCTCATGTGTGCCCTGCACCCATGTACTTGAAAATGGATATGTCAGTACTAGTTCCCAAATGTCAGCAACACTACAGAAATAAGTAGGACAACTGCATTATTACATCATCTAAAGCTTTACATTGAAAATAGACACTAAGATTGTCTTATACAAGTATTAATGCAGACATCAATTCTTCACAAATATGAACACATGTACATACAAGGTTGCGTCCATGCTGATCACAAAACACGTGTGCATGTATCTGACAAAAACTGCATAATGTACACAACAAACAGAGAAGCAGCTACATATTCAGTTCTGCTGCTTGCATTTCTGACAGCTTTTTGCTTCTAGCTTGAGATGCTGTCTTTTAAAGTACACCTGCACATTAGAAACACAAAAGGAAATGCAATATCCACACTTTGCACACCACTCTCATAACAGTATATGTCACCCATATCATATAATGATGATGGCATCATCTATAAAGACCACTATGACTGGCAAAAATATACTTCAGGGATGGTGCAATCATTAACTACTGTGTTATGTGGATGGGAAAACAATGTGTACATGAGTGTTAAATTACCACAGCAGCCACATTATGTATGTGTCTCTATATATGTGTAAGTATGTGTACATAGTCAGGTGGACATCAGTCTGTATGATACTATCTTCAATCCAGACCCATGCAGAACTAATATCTGGTCAGCCATACATGCCTACCCAGGTATTTCATGCATGCCCCCCCAACATCTTCTCCCAAACATCCACTGATGATGTTGTCCACTATAAATTGCCCAGCAGCTGTGTAAGAATCAGACTTGTGCCATGGGACTTGCATTAAGTACGGATATCTCTAGCTGGTGAAACTAGTTAGGTAGGGGCTCTAATCTTACTACAGTCAGCTGGTATGTATGTGTGTAGTCCAAAGAGCATGAGTCTGTATCCTACTGTCAGCAATCCAGCACCATGGATAACAAATATTTTGACAGTCATACATGCCTATACATCCATTTCATACAGGCCTCCCAACCTCTTCTCTCAAACATTCAATGATGATATCCACTAGAAACTGTCCAGCAGCAGTGTAAAAGTCACACTTGTGCTGTGGCATTTGCATTAAGTACTGTGTTCTGTGGGTAGTTAGGTAGGGGTTCTAGTCTCCCTACAGTCAACTTGTGAGTCTGTATTTGTTTTCAATTAATTCACATTTGATAGACCATTTTGCAACATCATGTGAGACACTCCTACTACCATCTTCTTCTCACAAACATACACTGCTTATGTCATCAGCTATAAAGTGTTGTCTGACACTATAAAAGTCAAACTTGTGCCATGGCACTTGCATTAAGTACTGTGTCCTACGGATAGGTAGACATTATAATCTCACTGTGGTCAATGGCTGTGATTGTTTGTGTTCCATTACTTTACATTATAGAGATCATTTTTAGAACAGCATGTGAGACACTCCTACTACTATCTTCTTCTCACAAACATACAGTGCTGATGTCATCAACTATAAAGTGTCTTACCCTATAAAAGTCAGACTTGTCATGTGGCTCTGTTGTTAAGTACTGTGTTTTATAGATAGTTATAAAGGGTTCTAATTTCACTGTGGTCAACTGGTGTCTGTGTTTGTGTTCAGTTAATTCTCATTTGAGGGACCATTTTAGAATAGCATGTCAGACACTCCTACTACCATCTTCTTCTCACAAACTGCTGATGTCATCAGCTATAAAGTCTTGTCTGACACTACTGAAATCAGACTTGTGCTATGGCACTTGCATTAAACATTGTGTTCTACAGATAGATAGGGTTCTAGTCTCACGGCAGTCAACTGTTGTGTGTATTCATTCAAAAATCAGTATGGTGTAAATTTTAAAATGGCATGTGATTCCACAGCTATGTCAGACATTCCTCCAAACATCTTCTTGTAACACACACTGATGATGTCATCCTATATAAACTGCACTCTGACATTATTTAAGTCAAATTAGTGCTGTGGCAGTGTTAAGTACTGTGTTCTCCAGCTTCTGTACCTACATATGTAGAGGTTCTAATCTGACAACATGCAACTTGAGTCTGTATACATTCAAATAATGTTTTTGAGAAAATTTTACACTGAGATGTAAGACACTCATCCAAACATGTTCTTATCAGCATACAATGATGCTGTCATACTCCATAAAGTGCAGCATGATAGTGTTAAAGTCAGACATATCTGGTGGTGCTATTGTTTCATTGTATGGAATTCAGCTTCTATACCTACACTGGTATAATGTTCAAACCAGACCCAGTCTACTACTGTTTGTGTGGTTGGTCATACATTACAGTCATTATATGATCTTTTGAATTGCTTTTCATTTCAGTACCACTTAGGGGATCCTTTACCTTAGGCCCATGCATCCAGCATCCCCTTTTTTCCTCTGGCAACATGACATCCTTCCTGCAGAGTAGTGGAGAATGTCCATCATGTCAAAGATGCATGCACACATCATGAAGCAGAGTGCTTCCATGAGCACCTGCAAGCCATTTTTAGACCACTGTATGTGTGACTGCTAACTCTGTCATGGAGTGGTGCATGTGTCACATATGGAGAGAGGCAATATGTAATGCAATCAAAGAAATACACACGCACGCACACACACACACACACACACACACACACACACACACACACACACACACACACACACACACAAACATAGCCTTACTATATTCCATGATATAGATATACAGAGTTTGCTTTAAATGTTATAATAATGGCTAGGATTTTATGTGATGATGGCTATTAGCTTAGTAATAACCTGTGACCCTATGAATATTTCATGTCAGTATTGCTGTCATTGACATGCTATGTTGAGGTGTATATGTACGGTAGGCCTACAAGACTGTATTACAATCTGAGATGTGAGGCAATGTATTCATGGCCACTGCTGCCATTTCATTACATGTTCTTTCTATAATAGCTTTAGTATTATGCCTCCTGAACACTCTTGACATGGGGATGATACTATGTATGGTGTTGGCATGTGTTTTTGCAGTGGAGCAGATAAACATTCTGCGCAGTTCTTATTCAATCATCACATTGGCACATGCAGTATGGCACAGGTCTGCATGTGTATACGTACCATCATTAAATGCTCTGTGACTTACATCAAATATAACGTCATACTGATGACATGGGTACAGACATCTTGTTTTATCCACATGATGTCATGCTGTGATATACATAAAAACATCTCATGTTTTGTTGCAACTGCAACCTTGTGGAATTCATTGTATGTGTAATTGTGTTGTTATTCACAAGAATTATTGAGGTGGACAGCAGCAAAATTGTGTGACTATTAGCATTTGTGTCAGTAAATGTTCTGCATGAGCCATGACCAACTCATTTGTAATGTGTCCTTATATGGGATCAAACCACTCAAACACAGTTTTCCCATGAAACATATGTAGGCATATGTTGTGCAACTGATGTAATGTGAGACCGGTAGAGTTGCATGACTGTGTGAACAGTACCACTGTGTGGCATGTGATGCATAACTAAGGTTGTATTTTGAGGTGTTGTTACAAATCATTTATTTAAATTAGTGTGAAATGTTAAGGGGATGCACAACTAAACACAGAGCTGTTTGTCGATGCTACCAGTCATACTCAACCAGAGAAAATAGACAATCTAATTTGATTCACATTTCACCACAGTATGCATGCAGACATTACGCAGTTTATCTTTTAAGGACACTAGCTCACCTGTGCTCTCTCTAAGGTGAAAAACACAGGATCAATGACCCCTGAGAACATCCCAGGATGCCTATAGCATGACTTAAAACCTGACTTAGCAGATACAGTTGGATCCCTACTTACACAAAGCCTCCACACAGTCTATGTTCTTGCAGAAGGGAGTACAGTAACAGTCATCCTTCTGAAAGGAGGAGGACCAGCAGCTGATGCATTTGCTTATGGACACTTACCCCTAACTCTCCTCTTCTGTAAGGCAGACCAATGAGTCATCATGGACCTTCTCAAAAAGTACATCGGTAATTTCAGCTGTGTACCAAACCCATGTTTGATTTGTTTAGGCTGCATTATGTCTGTTAAATCTGTTTGATATCTTCAAGAAGGTCATCAGGGGGCATGTGTGATGAAAATACTATCATCCCACGGAACTTGACCTGGCCAAGGCACTTCACACAAATCCACACTCAGGTATTACAGAGAAACTGTCTCAAGTGGGCATAAACACCTATGTCACCAAGTAGGGAAACAAACAGATCTCATACAGGACACATATTGTCGAAGTATGTGACGTTACCTCTAGCTAGAGTCCAGTGACCAGGTCTGTACCTCAGTGACCAGGTCTGTACCTCAGGATACTGTACTCGGCCCTTTTCTGTTTAGTATTTAAGTCTCAGAAGTTAAGACAAACTTACACATCCTTTGTCTACCCAGCTTTGTGGATGACTGCAAATCGTGGACAATCACTGAATCCAAGAACAGTATTAGTATAATGCAGAAAGTATTAGCACACACAAAGGATTATTGCCATAGACATGGAGACACAGTAGATGAACAAAAATCCTAATTAGTTCCTTTATAAAAATAAATAGACAAGCTAACAGCAATATATCAGCACACCCCTATGAGCAGACCAAGTGGTACGTGACCTGGACACTTAGGTAGATAGTAAGCAGAACTTCCACCAGCATGTGACCTCAATGGTGACCTTGTATGTAGCACAAATCCTGAGTATGGGCAGGCCATCCACATCAAAGGACATTATAGTCCCATTGTTCTCAGCCCTCATCACACCAATAACTGAGTACAATGCACACTTTTGCATATACCTCACCACATATCTTCCTGGTATGATTTACTCAAGTGTATCACTTTTGCCACATTGAGCTCCCACACATCTTATCAGCCATGTCTAAGTATTCTTTGTGATGCATAACCATTAGGAGTTGATAGTGCAGGACTCAGTTCAAGGTGTTATAGAAGACACGCATGATACATCTTCCTATGATGCACCCAGTAAATAAATAGCTCAGTGACAACATTTATGCCATGGGTTACATTCTTGCATGTGTGGATTGTGGCATATATATGTCAGGCAAACCTCTCAACTAGCCAGGATTGCTCATAATGCAAACTACAGGTGTAACACTGTCCCTCTTAATAACACCAAAAAGTGGCAATTTTTGAGGAAGGTGTGTTTGATTAACCTTATTGATTACTGAATAATCATTAAAGTTGTACATGTGTGTTCTTGCAGAACATGTATAATAAGTCACAATCACATATTTTATGTCAATGACGGGTGTTGTTATGATATTGTCCATGATTGTGTTTGCTTCTATTTACTGTTGTCCATGAGCTTATTGCTGTATGTCCTGACTGGTTGAGACCTATGCTGAGATTAAATTCAATGCCATATATAAACAAGTCCATAACAAAAAACACTTTTCACCTGATACTTTCATATCACTCCTTCACCACTGCGACTGGTCCTTCCTAAAGCGTCTCAAACTTTATTCTGCCATACAATACTTTAATAACTATTTCTTAAACATACTAAATAGACTAGCAACCTTCAGGAATATCAGTGTAAAATCAGTATATGCGCTCTGGTTATGTAAAGATACCAAAAAATTACATAAGCTGAGAGACAAAGCCTGGACACAATATCAAGTCAAGCCACCCTAGACTGCTACCGCCAACTAAGAAGCAACTCCAAAAAACAAATCATGAATGATAAAAATGCATACTATACTAAGATCCAACAAAAACACCAAAAAAATCTGCAAAAATTCTGGGGTGCTCTCAAACAACCTCTACTACCTGGCCAATCCTCAACTCCAATTACCACCGCCACAAATATTAGTGACATCATAACTACCCAGTTTAACACATATTTTACAAACACTATACTATCTCTAATCAAAAACAACAACAATACTCCCCTGGCCATTCCTACAAAAGCTGAAACAACTGCCGATCTGTTCTTCCTAAAACTGGTCCAAACCAGCACTATAAAAAAATTACTCAACAAACATAAATGCACATCTATTGCAGCAGATCAGTTTCCATCCAAATATCTCAAACTAGCAGCAAATGCTATCTCTTACCCCATCCCTCCTCTGATCAGCCAATCTATAAATATATTCCCAAGCTCTGAAAAATATCCTATATCACCCCTATGCATAAAAGCAGCACCTCAACAGACTTCTCTAACTACTGGCCAATAGCCATATTATCCCCACTATTGAAAACTCTAGAAAAATCTATACACACTCAACTCATGAATTACCTTCTAAGCAATAACCTACTTACCAACTCTTAACATGGCTTCAGACCCGGTCACACTTCCACAACCTCCCTTATAAGCTTTACCAGCACAAGCAACCAACTCAGAAATAATGGACAACTAGTTTCCTCCATCTACCTAGACATGGTCAAGGCATTTGATACGGTTACCACCATAGACTCCTCAATGTACTCACATCCCTAAACCTAAGCCAAATAACCCTCTCTTGGTTTTACAACTACCTGTCTGATTGACAACAAGCAGTCAGACGGCAAGGAGCTATATCTTCCCTGTTACCTGTCATAGCTGGCATCCCACAGGTTCAATTCAAAGGCCACTCCTCTTTACTATTTTCACCAACAAATTCTACACTGCTACTAACCTAGCCACTATCATTCAATACACAAATGACTCCATGTTCATGTGTGCTGCCGTCTCCCTTCCACAGCTCCAAAAAATAACCTAACAATCCTTCCCATTCATTGAATCCTGACTCTCCAACTATCAACTTATTCTCAATCCCAGTAAAACTAAATTAATGCTCTTTGCTAATAACAAATCACCTAATCTTACATCTTCCTTTCTCATCCTTTCAGCAAACAATACCAAAACTGAACCTGCCTCCCACACTAAATTGCTTGATGTCACCATAGACAACAGCTTGAGATTCAATAAAGACTTAGCACTAGTCATCAAAAAGATCCATATAAAGCTTGGCTGTCTCTATAGAGTCAAACCATATCTCACTAGCTCCACCAGACAAACTATTTCCAGGACCCACCTACTATCTATCCTACTGTATGCCTCACCAATCTTCACCAACCTTAAGAAATCAGACCAAGCCAAACTTGAAGCCTGCTATAACAACGTTGTCAGATTTGCCACAAACTCATACAGATCCCACCACTGTGCTGCCCTTCGCCAATTAAACTGGCTAGAACTACCCAACCACCTATCCTTCAATTAACTCATGACTGCCCATACCATAATATACCAACCTGACAAGTGTCATGCTCTTCAAAATATTATAGAGCCCTACTCCAATAATAGAAACGTAAGATCTTCCAGTAAATTCCTGTTAAAAGTCACAAAATCTAACAACATTTTTGGTTCTGGTTTTTGGTATTGCTCATGCACAGTCCCAGGCTGATGGGCCATAAATTCTACTAGCTCTTTGCTAATTCTCTAACTCTCACACTTCCCTGTTAACCTCTTTCTTCTACTCCATTCTCCCTCTCATTTAATCTCTTTAACCCTTCCTAATTTACCCTTTTCTCCTTCCTAGCATCTATCTCCTACTCACAGTCCACTGTAGAAATGTCTATACACCAATTCATAGCTGATGTATCTTTATGTATATAGCATTCTGTAATTCTAAAGCCATGACTGTTTACTTTGTAAAGAATGTGTAACTACATTGTATGTAAAGTGTGCTTGTTAAATTGCATTTTTTGAGCTTGCTAAATTGTATTTTGGAGCTTTTCTCCCAAGGCCTCCACTGAAAATGGGCTACAAGCCCAGTTGGACCTCCCCAGTAAACAAATGTGAAACGAAATAAATAAATAAATATTCCAGCAACTCATTTTGCACATCTTCACAATATGCACATACCCCCTGTTGTATATACAGTCCTTGATAAATGTCCTCTCCAGTGATCATGTCAGGGTGGTTAGATCACAACTAATCATCATCTCCACTGATATGAGACCTTGTATGACAGTCACATAATATACAATAACTGTGTGATGATATAAATATACCCACACAGGAGGTGTAAACAGTAGTATATACTGTAGTATGTACATATGTGATTACTGTTCATGCTACAACTCTCTTGCCTTTGGGGTGCACATACATTGACATGCCCTTATCTGGTGTACATCACCATGTTTCACTTTTCCTCTTCCCCTTTCCTCATTCCTACCATTCATGCATGTGACCCTTTCCAATACATGCACTTCCCCAGAATAATGTATTTATAACGCACTCTATGTACCCTTGATGATCGCCATCAAGCCTTTATTTCAGTATGCATAAACATGTTTGCATTGTAGTCTGCACAGCCTACACTTTACTATAATGTCTTAAAACTGTTTTCATTGCCTTAAATTAAACCCTGGTGGTCATTGTGGCTGACTGCACAATCATGCAGAATTAGTTTGCCCGTAGGTAAACACAACTGCATATCTGAAGGTGTTAATGCTGCTTTATATGGTTTCATGTCCAGCAAAACTGTTGCTGGCCATGAAGCTGCATTTGTATCTGTGTAAGCACGATGCATGGCATGCATACACAATTAACGCTGCTTATCATGCTAAGCCTACATGGAGTTTATTAAATCCCCGGGCTTGTCTTTTAGATCAAATGACATGCACCCTTATTTTAGATTTTGCTACAGTATATGCCAAAACATTATGATGGACTCAGCCGTTCTTTTTCAAAAATAATTGAGAACTAGTGTTAGACTTGTTTTAAGATTTTTTTCATGTCTAGTTTTTGGTTTTCCTTATTTTACTGATTCAGTTATATCACTGACGCTTGCTTAGTCATTGCTAATGTTTATGTTGTTTATAATTATGATTTTGTCATGCTAGTATTTTTTTAATTTTGTAGTGCTGATATTATGTTTGCTAGTTCTCAGAATGCACTTGCTTAGAATACTATCACGCAATGTGATTTTTTTTTGGCTGCACTATTATTTTTCACTTTGCTGTGCTTTACTTACACTTCTGTAAAGTGCTTAGGAAAGCACTTAAAGTTGAACTTGCAGTTATAGATTTAACACGTGTAACAAATGATAAAACAAGAACAGTAATTTGTTTTTAAGTTAACTTTCTTCTACCTGTAATAAACCACAGCATGATGCCATTTTGCCTTTCTTATACTGTGTGCCCCCACTGATCTAAAATTACAGTGTTTTGAAGCAGGATGTTCTTTGAGTAGCTCATGATACACTTGCCAGTAACTTTTTTAAATGGCATTGAGACTTGTGTTAGTCAGTCCTAGACATACTTTTAATATACATTTATTGGATTAAAAGTAATATTCTTTAATGCTGTTCCTTTGCATTGCTGATGTTCTCCACAAACACACATGGACACACAGAAATTAGACACTCTTTTATTGTATATTTATCGGTGTACAACTAACACTGTTAAAGCTAATGACATTGCAGGCATTCTACAATACACACACACACTTATTCTGTCAGTTAAACATGTGAATTCTGACTGAGCAAAGCAACTGGCCACATTTGCTTGCCGCACTAATGAGGAAATCAAAACCTCTAACTAAAGGTTTAAATCTAGTAACAATTCATTAAATTATATCATTATTGTCAGTCTATTAGCACAGTGAGATAAAGCCACAGTCTGGTTGACTCCATTCATTTTTTCAAACATTCCTGGCTTTTTACGTTTGAAGAATTTTTTTTCTTCTCTATAGTTTTGTAAAACTTTTTCTTCGGTAAGTAGGAATTTAGAACCTTCAAACCCCTGTATGAATATTTCTCACTTGTCGTAATTCTCTATTTGGAACCTAAGCAGAATGGGTATTATGAGGTAATTGTTTGGGTCTATTTGCCTCCCAGTAGTACTCACTTGTACACAGTTCAACTTTTTCAATGAGTCCTAGACAATATCTTCAGTTATTGAGGGAAAACAATGACCAAAACATGAAGGGAAAAAAAATCACTGCAGCATGAGCCACTAGGCAGTAAAATTATCTATAGTGACAGTGAAGGATCAACAGTCTCCTGAATGATGTTGAGAAATGAACTATGAAAGGAAATTTCATGCTACCTTCATTAGTATCCTAGAAGGTTTAATACCTGCTTTTGTTCCTTACAGGGTAAAATGGGCCCTATCTGGGGGGAAACATGCAACATGACTTTTTAACTACAGTAAACTTTATGCTTGTATACTTTTTTCAACAAGTTTTTCTCTCTACAGATGTATGTTTTCTATTTCTACTATTTTTAAAATTGTTTTAACATTCACCAAATATATTTAACACAAAAATTATGAACAACAGGAATACAGTTTTTAACATAACTGATAATGCAGTTCATTTAACAGGTTTTATATGTATACACACTTGCTACTAGAGTTAATACATGAGCATTAGCACGTATATTTTTAAACAGTGTATTTTATGTTTCAAATGTGCAACGCTTTGTAATATGGGTATTTCTTTTTAAACATATGAGCATTTCTTCTTTTTAAATTATGAGTGTTGCTTCACTAAAGTAGCACTCCTCACTAATTGTTAATTGACTTAAGACTAACAGCTAACTAGCTAACCATATGATAGGGAAAGATATATAAAATGGCACTGTTTCCAATGTTTGAATTCATTTTTAACTTGAAAAAGCTCGGTATCTAGCCGAGCGAAAGCACTTGTTTTATATCAATAAATTTTCTTGCAACTACTCACTTGGCACTCGTTTACTCTTTGGATTACGTTGGTCAGATCCTGCTTTGAAGCTTGTTTTTCTTTGGTTTGGTGATACTGTTGCTATTTATTTCTTGGTTTTGATCGTTTTGGTGCTACTGCTTCATGGCTGAGGAGACCGGATCCACTAATTTCGCTGATACACCTCAGCTGCTAAAAGATGACCGTGAAGACGGTCCTGTAACAAGAAGAGAATTTAATCAAGTCTTTTCCCTTTTAACTCAACTAACTAACATATTAAAAAGCAACAGCGACAGCGATACTCTATTGCCTGGAAACCAAGAACAGATCTCTAACTTGGCCAGAAAATCTCTACCAGGCTTAACACAAGATGGTACTGGTGTTTTAGAAGCCCCTTCTTCGTCTAATTCTGTCTTTGCTAGAGCAGTCAGCTCTGAGCACATTGGGTCTTTGTCCACTGCGGTTAACAACACAAATGGCAGGCAACCTAAAGATGTTAACTTTAATGCCTGGACAGATCAACAATTTGTCTTCAAGCAAGGTACTTTTAATAATAATGCCACTAACAGCATTGAACTTAATTTTAATGAACTAAGAGACAAATTATATGCATATAAAAGCAACCAGCTTGAAATTAATTATTTAAAAGAGTGTGTGACCGTGCAACGTGTACCGAAGGGTCTACGTTGTTTTAAGTTCCCTAACAATGTACAGATGGGAACTCCATATTACAAGAAACTATGTGATATCTTTGACAGGGCTGGTATTGAAATTTTAAATGCTATGGTTTTGGAATATGAGGCGAAAGCCGATATTCTTCTAACTGAGCTAAATGGTTTAAACAACTCATTAGTGAATGACAGAAATTTTCAGAGTGTAAAATTCAACTATGATAAAGTGTTTGATGAAGTAGATCAGTTTTGTGTTAGAATCCTTAATCGAAAAGTACATAAATTAGAATGTGACCTCATTGAATATCGTGAAGGGGTGGTATATCCACTGCCTGGTAGATCACGATGGGTCAATAAACCAAATGTGGGTGGTTATATCAGTAACAACAACCAGGTTAACATTCTCGAAGAACACAACTTAAAATATAGTGAACCACTTCGTAGAAGCGAAAGGCTGGCTGACAAAGGAAGGAAAGAACTCCCCCAGGATTTTCAGCAACCCCCGGGAGAACGGGGGGGAGGGGACAAAAACAGACACCTCAAGGGTGGAACAGGAGATAGTAGCATGTCAAGCTGGCAATGTGTCTCAGAATGAACATAACATGTCCTTTACACATGGTAGTAACTACGTTGTAATCAAGAAAGATAATTTTACTATTTTCAACTATACAGACGTTGACATTAAGCAGGACGCCTTTGACTTGCTAACCAGAGGTCTCCAATTTGTATCCCCACGCCCCCTCAATATAGTGAACACCCTTATAGACTTGAAACTTTTTGTAAGGAATTTAAATCTTACACTCTACTTCAAGGGGCAACCCTATACCAACAACAAATTGAGTAGGAGTAGTACTTTCAACCCCCCCACCCACCCATCTATTAAGGTCTTTGAGGAACTTGTTGATAGGGACCTTTGATCATTCCGGTCCAAAGTAGCTAAAACATCTCCAACCAACTTAGACCAACAAGCACTCAGACTCATTAACTATCTCAAGAAAGAGAATGTTAGAGTTATGAAACCTGATAAAGGGGGAGGGGTGGTGTTGATGTACAACTCGGATTATGATACCTACATTTACAGCATGTTGCAGGATTCTAACCAGTATGAGCTAGTATCTAGAAATGAGGCTAATATCGCCTATTCAAGATTAGTTTTATGTTAACTGACCACCTACTTCAAGGCTATTAATGAAATGCTTTACAACTACTTGTATGTCAACAAACCAAGAATCCCTGTTATTTTCGAATCCCCAAGATACACAAAGGGCTTGACCCTTTAAAGTTTCGACCAATTGTATCTGGGGCAGGAGGCATTACAGAACCTTTAGGGAAATTTATTGACCAGGTAACAAAACAGTTCGAACATCATTAGAACACGCTTGAAAGGACTCCTGGGATTTTTTCAAAGGAATAAAACATGCTTTTTACAAACCGGAACTTCTTTTGATCACTATAGATATAGTTGATCTATTCCCAAGTATTCCACATTCAGTGGCCTTAGAGTGGTTTAATGAAGTATTAAGTACTGAAACCAATCTGGGCAACACTATAACTAACCTGTTAGTTGAATACATGGAAACAATTTTAGAAAACAACTATATACATTTTAATGGTGTAATATACAAGCAGAAAAAAGGAGTAGCTATGGGCACTCCTTGTGCGTCCTTTTATGCTAACACCGTCTTACATAGATGGGAACAAAGGTTTATTTTTTCTACCACCTGGGTACAATATTTAGTGCACTACAAGAGGTACCTAGACGATATATGCATTTTTTGGGCAGGAACCCATGATGAATTTTTGGATTTCATCAAGTATTTGAACTCAACCACCCATTTTTTATCTTTTACGTATACGATTAGTAATGACGAACTACTTTACCTTGATGTAACCTTATACAAGGATCGGGTCAATAATGTATTCCAATCTAAACTGTATAGGAAGCCAACCTTTTCTAATACATACTTACACTTTCAGAGTGGACACCCCTTCTATCAGAAAAAGGGCATTGTCAAAGGACAATTCATAAGAGCTTCTAGAATGTCCAGTACTACACACGATTGTTTAGAAGAGATTGACTTCCTAAAATCCCTATTTCTTGAAAGAGGATACCCCTTAACACTTTTAACTACTTTAGCCCAACAGGTCATGGACAGCAGAGAAACACTCTATCCCCCTCTTTTAGGTGAAGATGTGGTTGTTCATCACACTGATATTAAATAGCCTGACCACACTTATGGCAGGTTCATTTATACTTACTGTCTCAACTCCTTTGAAGTTGAAGAAATTTTCCACAGACATTGGCCAGTTCTTTCACTACATGATGAATTGAAAAATATTATACCACCACACCCAAAGTTTATTAGAAAGAGGGACACCAACCTCAAAGAAATTTTTGAAGGGAACAAGCATACCAAAACGAACACTCAATTGTCCAAAGCAGGCACCTTTAAATGTGGTGCCTGCAAACAATGCAACACTATTTTTGACACCCCTAGTATTTACATTGTTTCTAGGAACTTTCTGTTTAGACCTAAAGTTTTTACAAACTGTGGCAGCAAAGGAGTGGTATACTTAGGGTTCTGTACCACCTGCACTAGTTTCTATATTGGCAAAACAGAAAGGCCTTTTAGAAGAAGAATTTATGAGCATTTATATGACATTTCTAAACAAAAGGAATCAAATGCTTTATATAAGCATTCCTTGGTTTGCAAGAATTTCAAATTCAAGTTCTTGGTATTGGAACAAGTACTTCCCAATGCTAGGGGTGGCGACTGGGAAACAAGTCTAGAATATAGAGAACTTTTCTGGCAACTCAGGTTAGAAGCAAGTAGAGCCCCAGGTTTAAATGAGAGTGTTAACATCAGCAGTGTTCTCAAAATTAGAAGAGCTCGCTTGTAGGTTTGTAAGTAGACACACCCTTCACAGTAAGATCATTCACTGTTGTAGGTGTCTGCTGCAACATGACTTTTTAACTACAGTAAACTTTATGCTTGTATACTTTTTCAACAAGTTTTTCTCTCTACAGATGTACGTTTTCTATTTCTACTATTTTTAAAATTGTTTTAACATTCACCAAATATATTTAACACAAAAATTATGAACAACAGGCATACAGTTTTTAACATAACTGATAATGCAGTTCATTTAACAGGTTTTATATGTATACACACTTGCTACTAGAGTTAATACATGAGCATTAGCACGTATATTTTTAAACAGTGTATTTTATGTTTCAAATGTGCAACGCTTTGTAATATGGGTATTTCTTTTTAAACATATGAGCATTTCTTCTTTTTAAATTATGAGTGTTGCTTCACTAAAGTAGCACTCCTCACTAATTGTTAATTGTTAATTGACTTAAGACTAACAGCTAACTAGCTAACCATGTGATAGGGAAAGATATATAAAATGGCACTGTTTCCAATGTTTGAATTCATTTTTAACTTGAAAAAGCTCGGTATCTAGCTGAGCGAAAGCGCTTGTTTTATATCAATAAATTTTCTTGCAACTACCCACTTGGCACTCGTTTACTCTGTGGATTACGTTGGTCAGATCCTGCTTTGAAGCTTGTTTTTCTTTGGTTTGGTGATACTGTTGCTATTTATTTCTCAGTCCTAGACATACTTTTAATATACATTTATTGGATTAAAAGTAATATTCTTTAATGCTGTTCCTTTGCATTGCTGATGTTCTCCACAAACACACATGGACACACAGAAATTAGACACTCTTTTATTGTATATTTATCAGTGTACAACTAACACTGTTAAAGCTAATGACATTGCAGGCATTCTACAACACACACACACACTTATTCTGTCAGTTAAACATGTGAATTCTGACTGAGCAAAGCAACTGGCCACATTTGCTTGCCGCACTAATGAGGAAATCAAAACCTCTAACTAAAGGTTTAAATCTAGTAACAATTCATTAAATTATATCATTATTGTCAGTCTATTAGCACAGAGAGATAAAGCCACAGTCTGGTTGACTCCTTTCATTTTTTCAAACATTCCTGGCTTTTTACGTTTGAAGAATTTTTTTTCTTCTCCATAGTTTTGTAAAACTTTTTCTTCAGTAAGTAGGAATTTAGAACCTTCAAACCCCTGTATGAATATTTCTCACTTGTCGTAATTCTCTATTTGGTACCTAAGCAGAATGGGTATTATGAGGTAATTGTTTGGGTCTATTTGCCTCCCAGTAGTACTCACTTGTACACAGTTCAACATTTTCAATGAGTCCTAGGCAATATCTTCAGTTATTGAGGGAAAACAATGACCAAAACATGAAGGGAAAAAAAATCACTGCAGCATGAGCCACTAGGCAGTAAAATTATCTATAGTGACAGTGAAGGATCATCAGTCTCCTGAATGATGTTGAGAAATGAACTATGAAAGGAAATTTCATGCTACCTTCATTAGTATCCTAGAAGGTTTAATACCTGCTTTTGTTCCTTACAGGGTAAAATGGGCCCTATCTGGGGGGAAAAAGCCAGAAAGCAAGCCACAGAATATGAATAAACCCAGATGTTATGAATTATTATTATAGTTATTATTCCCAAAGAATATATGTGAAGAATAAGTCAAGCTATGGAGTCTGCTCTTGACAGGGGAATATTATGGCAGCACATAGATGTCAAAAGGAGCACTGTTGGTGGTAAATTCAAAGGCGTTTCAACTTTTGAAAATACTTTGTCAACTTGTTCATAGCTAGATATACTCAAAATTAACAAACTTGTCTGAAGGTAAATGCCTTCTAGAAGTGCACAGGTAAAACTCAAGAGGTGGTTCTGATTTTAATCAATCCATCCATCCAGCCATGCTTCCATCCACAACTTCTTTTTTCCCATTTTTGCTCATGGGGTCAGGGTGTCACTTCAATAGTGACTGTGTAGTGGTTGCATTGTCACCTCACAGCAAGTTCTTTGGTTCGATTCTTGGCTGGGGTGCCTTCTATGTGGAGTCTACATGTCCTCCCTGAGCTTGTGTGGGTTTCCTCCAGGTGGTCTGGTTTCCTCCCATGCTACAAAGACATGCCCCTGGAGCTTTTCTCCCTGAGCCTCTGCTGAAAATAGGCTTTGTTCCAAGTCTAATTTTCCATGTAAATAAATGTTAAATAAAAATTAAAAAATAAATAAATCATCTAGAGTCGAGGTTCAACCCTTTTAATGACATTTCTCCAAAAAACAGATAAACTCACTCTCATGTCGATGTTTCTTGATGACTTCATTTAGGTCAAGATGAAAAGGGTGAAGAACATACAGCTCATAGTGTTTCCATCATAACAGTAGATCTTTCAGATTCAATCACTGTAATAGCAAATTATTACATAGGAGTTATACCACGTTACCTTTATTCTCCTGCTGGCCTATAACTCTGCATGCAGTGGCTTACATTTCTTCCCAGTATAGACCAACAAAGGCTCATACTGGTATGCTCTGGTATGAGTATACATGTCTCCCTCTTATGTGCCAGGCTGGTACACACTCATACTCAGTTCTTTGAAACAATTCTCACAAAAAATGAATGCCGCACACAAATAGTTTTTTTTTTTTTTTTGCATAAAAAAGCAAATCATAAAATTTAGTATATTTGACAATTATATTTATAAGTTTAAAATTCCGCATCTACGCAGTAAATATGGCATAGGTAGAAAATAAATTTACTATAGTAATAAATTATATAATTTACTGAAGAAAAGAAAGAATATCATCTGGAACTCATAAAAAATATTAAATATTTTGAACAAAATATGAAGCAAAAGTAATTGTGTATAAGTTTTTTTCGTACAATAAATATTAGTGTCATAGCAGTAAAGCTATTAAAAGAGAAAATGTCTATTGTCTATGATTAGAATATATATATATATATATATATATATATATATATATATATATATATATATACACATAACTATCTATATATCTGTATCTTTCTATATATTTTTTTTTGAGAGAGAGAGAGAGAGATAGATGTAGACAGATATGTATATCTATAAATTTATATAGACAGAGAGTGAGAGAAAGACACACACTCGCCCACAAACAGACACACAAACACACACACACAAATATATATTACACATATAAACATATATGTGCGCACATAAATCATATGCATATCCATACATATGCAAGACTGTAATAACATCTGTATACAAAGTAATATGCAACAAGAAAGAATAGCACTACAGTCAATTTAAGGATCATGACAGGAAAATCATAACAATCAGAAAATGACTTTACAGCTTTTCTAAAGTAAACATAAAAATGAAGTCTGAATAAAGCTTTGTTAGGAGGAACTATAACTTAAAATATGAAAATAATAGAAATTACTGAGTAAGTATCCCAAAAAGGAGAACATACAAAAGGAATATCTCAAAAATAGAGTATATGTGGCAGCTGGCATGGTCAGATTAGTCAGCAATCAAAGATAAATATTTCAGAAAATATGTTCCAGTGATCACAGTAGAAAACATTATTTCTTTCAATACATAAAGACATTTCTATAAAAATAAGAAGCATTATGCAATATAAGATTAAAGAATCCACTACTGGACCATCTTCTTACACAATAGTCATAGGCAGAGTAAATCCTTACCATTGGGTAGCATCCCAAAAATTCTCCATTCCTTTTGAAGGTGAAATATGAAGCAAGTTTAAGCCAGTAACTAACTATTAATGCACTGAGAAAAGTAAAATTACTTAATATTACCATGTGACAGACTTGTATAATATATTGTATTGTAGTGTGAATAACTACAAGAAGCTTCAAGTCATAGAAAATATAATAAAAATGTGGGCATACAATATGCCAGGAATGCAATCTACCATAATATGTGTGTGTATATATATATATATATATATATATATATATATATATATATATATCTCTACATATAGATATATATATATATATATATATGGGTTATCTACGTTAGACCGACAGCTCAAAAGATCGACACTCAAAACACCGACGCCAGAAGAACGACAAAGTGGATGACCGACAAGTCATAATCCTGACAGCGAAAACACCGACGGGGTAACTTGTGAGTATGACCCGGTAAGTGTGCGATAGTGAGGGACTTAGGGTTAGGATGCGGGTAAGGTGAGTGTGCGATAGGGACCTTAGGGTTAGGGAGCGGGTAAGGTGAGTGCGCGATAGTTACGGACCTTAGGGTTAGGGAGCGGGTAAGGTGAGTGTGTGATAGTTACGGACCTTAGGGTTAGGGTTTGGGTTAAGGTTAGTGCATAGATAGTTTTGTGTAAGGTGTAGTGTAGATTTTTAGGTTGTTGGTGTGCTTCTGTTGTGTGTGTGTTGTGTGTAACAGTGAACTTTTTGTTTTGTTCAGTGTCGGGATTGTGGTTTGTCGGGCATATGAACTTTCGTGTTTTTGAGGTTTCGTTCTTCTGGCGTCGGTGTTTTGATTGTCGATCTTCTGAGCTGTCGGTCTAATGTACGGAACCCGGATATATATATATATATATATATATATATATATATATATATCACACAGAGTAAAACCTAGCTAGATACCTGTACCACAGAAATAGTATAGTTTAGTTCACTACTTCTTCTTTCGGCTTTTCCCAGTTAGGGGTCGCCACAGTGGATCACCTTGTCCGCTCATGATTGGCAGTGGAGTTTTATGGCGTTGAGTTGCCAGCCCGGCACCCAACCTTCCACAGAAGGCACACACATGCACACACCCACACCTAGGGCCAATTTAGAGTGTCCAATCCACCTGCAGCTTGTCTTTGGGATGTGGGAGGAAACCGGAGCACCCGGGGGAAACCCACGTGACCACAGGGAGGACATGCAAACTCCGCACCGAAGGCACCCCAGCCGAGGATCGAACTGGAGAACCTCTTGCTGTGAGGCGGCAATGCTAACCACTGCACCACCATGGCCGCCCTCATAGTTTAGTTCAATACTAAATATCGAAATTCCACAATCCTGACACTCTGAATACTGACACCCAGAATTTCAGAATTGCGAAATCTCGAAAACTGTGAATGGAGATTACCATACAGTGCAGAACGGGAACTTTGCCATTCTCTCCGCTGCAGTGCGATCTCTGAGTTGGTATATTTAAGTTGCAGGGGGTGTGGGGAGTGCAGGGGAGCTTGCCCCATTCTACTTTGAGATTCCGTAATCTCGTGATTCTGAGTGTCTGTTTTCAGAGTGTCGTGATTGCGGAATTTCGATATTTAACAGTGAACCCATAAATATATATACACACACACACACACACACACACACACACACACACACACACACACACACAAATCAAAGGGTAAAAACATCACACAGATAAACCATTCAGTAAAAACTGCAAGAAAAATCCAGCCAAGCTAAAATTTTCACTGTGAGATACCTTAACCCCCCTGTAATGGAAGCCCATGTGCTATATGCCAATGACCTTGTAAGGACATTAAGTGTTTCAGTTACATGGCTTCTGGGTGTCCAACTCATTTCTTTTTTTTTACTTTTTAAGTCATTATAGTTTCATTCAGGCCAATACAGCTAAACCGTACTTGTGGTGGACTTGCATGTTTCATACTTTTTATTGATCTCATCAGCAGAGCATAAGTGGATAGTTTATATATAATATTTATTTATTTGTTTATTTACATTTGTTAACCAGGATAGTCTGAATGGACATTAAGTTGCTCCTTTATAGCAGAGTCCTAGAAAGAAAAGCCTCAGAATTGTTACATACACAAAAGGTTAAGCAAAATACAAAATGGAAGATTACAATTAGAATGGCAGCATAAATTTAGACATTTTGATATACAGATACTGTTTAAAAGTAAGTTGGATTAACTTTTTTATAGAAAACATTTTCATAAAAATAATTGAAGAACTAAGATAAATATAGTAATAGAAATAGAAAAATATGGGGGGAGGCAATGAATGAGATTAAATTTAGAGACAGGTGAGCAGTAGATTATAAGTGGTTAAAGAGTAAAGTGGGGGAAACAGAAGTGAAGAGCTGGAAAGTAGATATAGGAAGGATGGCTAGAGAAAGGTGGGATAATCCAGATAAGCTATTAGAGATGATTAGGTATTCACACCCAGACTCTAAGTTGAGCTAAAGTAAGTTTGAGTTTTGGGGTAAACATTTTTCGGCTCATTACTGATAGGAGATTTAGTTTGATAGTTTTGAAGCATGTACTGAGTATAAGCAGTCTCCATAGTGATTGTTAGATTTGATAAGTATTTGAAGTTGTCACCTTAGTAATTTGGCTGGTTTATTACTTAAAAGGTTATGTATCATTAGGTATAAGTATGTCGGTGGTGTAGTTTAAACCATTAGAGTTGGTATGGCAGTAATGTGCCCAGTTTGGTTGATTAGTAACAAATTTTACTATTTTATTCTAGCACTGTTCTAGATTGCTTAGCTGTGTCTTTTAAATGTTGGTTAGTACAGAGGATGTCAGAAGATGCATTGTTTGAGAAGTTGGTATCTTGGCTTGCTGTTTTAGGTGAGATTTTATTTCAAATAGTGTTCCCATTTTTGTTTTATTAGAAGTGTAGTTAATGTTCTGATCAAAAGTGAGATGTCTGAAAAATTCCATACAGAGTACTCTATCAGATATATTGGGTGAGCAAATGGGTGTAACTAAGGACTTTTTTATTTTAATTTTTATTTTTGAGCTGGGATACAGGATCTGAACTGCCTAGACATAATAAGGCCTTGTTAAGTTTAATTCTGGTGGCTACTTGAAAAGCTATTAGTAGAAAACAGAAATCAAAGTCTAAATGCTAACACAGCTGAACGCTAGCATTACTAGTTTTCAAACAGTGTAATTGGCTTATTTTGCACTTCTGGAGCTGAACGTTACAACAGTCGCTTCCATACCTGTTTTAAACTTTGGAATTAGCTTGGTGTGAGTTACTGGGGCTGAAAGCTTCAAAAGCTGCTTGTATAACATTACAATCAGCTCGGTTTGAGATACTGGGGCAGAATGCTAACACAGTTAGGTCTTCAAAATTGTTTCAGTCTTGTAATTAGCTCGGTTTGAGCCCCTGGGGCTGTAAGCTAACATTATTGCATTTAAAATTGTTTCAGTCTTGTAATTACAAGACAAACTTTAAAATAAAATCCTGAAGTCCAAAGCAACAAAGCTTACGAGCTTAAAAGAGATGTAATTTAATATTATAAAATTGAAGCGCTTTTCGTCGCCGTGAGTGCGGTAACTTCTTCAGAAGTGGTATTACAACAACAAAAAAATATATATACAGGTATTCAGAAAAATTTAAATACAAGGAACAAAGTATCACATGATAGAAATCCACCAGTCAGATGGAAGTACCATTGGTGGAAACATTTTAAAGAAACAATGTAGACAAAATGTTCCCGTTCATCTCATAGTTAATTTAAAACATGAAAAATACCCATTATTGTACAATCACAGCTCTCCCACATAAGACTATAATCAATAATGAATGCAAATAATAAACAATGTAATCTAATTATCAATAAGACAATAATAAACCCGTTTAAAAATCATTCTAAAAAATAAATGAATGAGTGCAACAGGTACATATTATCTATTTAAACTCTTCAATTTCAATAAACAAGAAATATTACAAGCTTCATTTAAACCTGAAACTTCATTGGATTCTAGTTTGTTTTGTGGCTCAGTATTGTAATTAGCTTGGTTTGAGCTCCTGGGGCTGTAAGCTAACATTATTGCATTTATAATGTTATAATTAACCTGGATTGAACTACCTGGGCTGAATGCTACAAACACTGGCCTTAAACATTGCAATTAGCTCGGATTGAGCTAGTGGGGTTGGACGCTATAACAATTGCTTCTACACTTCCGTTTTATTCACTGAAAATAGCTTGGATTGTGCTACTGGGCTGATAGCTACTACTGCTTATTTTTGACATTGTAAGTAGCCTGTATTGCGATACTGGGACTGAATGCTAACTACTGTGCCTAAATATTTGGCAATGGCTGCTTATTTGCTTCTACTGTACAACACAAGGCCAGCAGTATATGATCCAGAAGTCACCATAGCTTCTCATGTGATGTAAACTATGAACTGATTGAGGTCTGCTTAAATGAATGTTTATTATTTCTCTGCATTTTTATATTTTCCTAGCTGTACCTCCCTACTTGCACTCCATCTCTACTCAGCTTCTACCTGAGCCTCCACTTACACTCTTTAGCTTCTTCCAGAGCCCCCTGAGATTTCTACTTATCCTACCTGTCCTGCAAACGCTAACCACCTCTCTTTCTCTCATTACAGTTTGCTCATCGGGTGCCTCCCCTCATCAAACTTACAATTTAACTGGAAAACCCCTGCAAAGGACACCTGCCTCAGACTGCCTTTCATAGTGTTACCTCTCCAACCTGCTTAGACTAGCATGTATGTATCAAGACTAGCTCTTGGAAAGTATAAAATACTGACAATAACCTACCCATAGCGAGCACATTAGCAGCCTACTGCAGCCCCTTAGCCCCCCTCAGGCTACTCTGTACCCTAGTCTCTCTTCCCCAAGGCCAACTAGTTTTTTTTTTAATTTTAATTTTTATTTATTTATTTATCATTTGTTAACCGGGAAAGTCCAACTTGCAACAAAGCCAATTTTCAGCGGAGGTCCGGGGAGAAATGCTCCAGATGCATGTCTTTGTAATGTTTTACTCAGCATCCCACCCCCATTTTCTCCACTAGGTGACAGCAAACTCCCGCTATAGTGAAGATCTTACATTCATGCTTGGCGCTCCACTTTTACTCCTAAGCTAAACCTTTCAAGCATTTCATTCTTTGGACAGGTGAAACAACAGCTCTACCCTTAACCGTTACTTCTTACTAAATCTCTGCAATTTACCTTCCTCTAGCCTACACTCAGTCCCAACTACAGAGCACCACTAACTGTTTGTTTCTTGCTACTCTGTGAACCTCTCACACCTACCTGGCTCTTCCTGCTCCATTTGCCCTGCAGGCTCAATCCGCACCCCTACCCTGCCCCCAGTTTCCACCTGCCCCAGCACACCTACCTTTATTCATCCTTTTCCCCTCCCAGCCAGCCTTATTATCTAATAAATGCCCTCCCCCTATAACTCCACCCACTTACATCCATCCCACATACTTACATCACTCTTCCTCCCTAACAATTAAAGTCTCCTCTTCTTTATAATACTTCTAAGAAAAACAGCTATATCCCTTTCTAAAGCCTCTCTTCTACACAACCATCCCTCTTCTCCTAATCTCCACCTATCATTCTCTCATTGCACTGACATACTTTCCATAATACTTTGCACTCTCCATGCCCCCCGCTTCCTCCTTCTGTTCCTAATTCCCTTATTCCATACCACCTCATACTCCTCTGATACTTATCCAATATTACCTAGAAAAATAACCTCCATAAATACCTACCTCTACCCGCACTCTTACTCTCATTTCCATTCTATCTCACCTTCACTCATTCAGCCTAACCCTCTGCACCTATTCCACCCTAAAAATCTTCTCCACCTTTGCTAATAAATTGAAACATAAACTAATCTTAGATCAACTCAAAGTCTTACTTTGCAAACCTAAACAGCTAAAGCTTACTTCTTTCAACAATGTAATCCTAGCTGGGGATATCCACTCCAACCCTGGTCCCAGTCCCTCTATTTACAATACCTACCCCTTTTCTCCTTCCTCCCCTCACCACATCCTAAAAATGTTTACTATCAATGCCCAGAGTCTCAACAACAAAGTTCACCAATTTCAAGCTTGGCTAAGCCATAACCAACCAGACATCCTGGCCATCTCTGAAACATGGCTCAAACCCTATATCTCCGATTCTGAGATCCTGCCCCAAGGATTCCATACTCTCAGACATGACCAATCACATAAAAAAGGTGGCAGCACTGCCTTAGTCTACTCTAACCTTCTAACCTTAATACCTCTCCAAATTCCAATCCCTCAATTCAACAACACTGAACTTATAGCTGGACTACTAAAACTGAATAAACAGAAAAATATCTGCATTATTGCCCTATATATCTCACCTGGTAACAATAGCTCTACCCTCAAAGACATTCTCCTATGGGCATCAACTGAAATTAACTATAAAACCTACATTCTAGGTGATGTAAATATTGACTGGCATAAAGTTAACAGTCCCTCTCCCTCCCTATCCATTAACCTCTATAACTTCATTCAAATGATTCTCCCCATCACCCAACCTAACAAAACTAACTCCCCCCCCAGATCCACTATCGATTGGATTCTAGTCTCTGACCCAAATAAATTAACTAACTCTGGCACAATTCCTGACTCCATCAGTGACCACCTCCCAGCTTTCATTCATCATGCAACTACCTCTTCACCTCATCAGCACAAATACATTCTCACTCATAACCTCAGTAACTTCAACCGCATAACTATCTCTAACATGTTCAAACAAATGGGCTGACGAATTCTAAACACCCTTCCTCTTGACAGTGCCATAGACTACTTCAACTCTGTCTTCCTAAATACTCTAAACTCTCTTGCTCCACTATGAAACAAAAGGATAAAAACTAATACAGCTCCCTGGTTAACCAAAAATACAAAACAAATTATGCTCCAAAGGGACAAATTATGGAAGCTTTACCACAACAACAAATTGTCCAATACCCTGCTCCAATACAAACAACTCCATAACCTTGCAAAACAGCTAATTACTAAGGACAAAAAAAAATCTTACTATGTCAAGCTCCAGTCTAATAATAATAAAAACCCCAAGAAATTCTGGAAATCAGTAAACTCACTTCTTAACCCCAGCTCCAAGAATAATCCCTGTCCTGACTCTAGTAAATCTGACCTTGAACTAGGCTCTGAATTTAACTCAGTTTTCATAGAAACTATTTCTGAACTGACCAAGACTTTCCCCAACAATAACCCTCCAGTCCCTCACTCTTCTCCATCTATTTCCCCTAACTTCCTTCCCCTCATGTTTGAGCTCAAACCTGTCTCCACTAACTTTATAAAAAAACTTCTTTCCAAACTTAGACCTTGCTCTAATGCTCCTAACAATATTCCCTACTCCTTCCTAAAATGTGCTGCTGATACAATAGCTCTCCCAGTTAGCATCATTATTAACAGATCCATAAAGAAATCATACATTCCCAAACTATGGTGCTCAGATATATTCTTCCTCTTCACAAAGGGGGCAAAACACCAACATCTCAAACTTCTGCCCTATTGCTCTGCTCTCACCAATCTCCAAAATCCTGGAAAAATGCATCCACCTCCAAATCATGCATTTTCTTACCAAAAACATCTTCTTACACCTACCCAACATGGCTTCCGCCCAGGCCATAGCACTATAACTGCTCTACTGTCATTCATAGAAACTGTTGATCTAGCCTGAGACTCAGGACACTTGGTTTCTACAGTTTTGCTTGATCTGTCTAAAGCTTTCAATACTGTTTCCCACAAACTTCTCTTTCATCTCTCAAATCTTCATATCTCACCAGATACTTTGTCCTGGTTCTCCAGCTACCTATCAGACAGATCTCAAGCAGTAAAATGGAATAACTCCATCTCTTCCTTCTTACCTACCCCAACTGGTGTACCACAGGGATCCATCCTTGGGCCTATGCTTTTTAACATCTTTGTCAATAATTTTCACACTGCCATTCCTGATGCCAAAATCATTCAATACGCAGATGATTCAACCTTAGTCTGCTCTGCCTCTAACCTCTCTGAATTGCTCAACAAAACCCAAACCGCTTTTTCAATAACCGAAGAATTGATGCGCCAAAACCCCCCCTCTCTCAATGCTAATAAAGCAAAGATTTCACTCCCCCCCACTAAGACTTAATCCTACAACAAAAGTACTTTCAAAGTCCTTAGTCAATCCAACTCACCTATAGAAGTGGTTCGCTCTGCTAAACTGCTCGGCATTACTATTGATGAATACCTCAAGTTTGACTTCCACATTCAACAAAATATTAAGAAAACCCACCAAAAACTAGGTGTGCTATACAGGAATAATTGCTTTCTCTCAAACTCCACTAGGCAAACTCTGGCCACTACTTATCTTCTTCCCTCCTTATTATATGGAGCCCCTCTCCTAACCAACCTGTCTGTCTCTATCTCCTCTAAACGAGAAAACTGCTATAATAAAATCTCTAAATTTGCCACCAAATCCAGAAATTCCACCCATCACTGCCTTACCCTACAATCTCTGAACTGGCTAGAACTCCCAAACTACATAAACTACCTCCAACTCACCACTGCACACAGACTTATATTTCACCCTACTTCCTGCTCTTGCAAATATACTTCCCCCTTACACCATCAACAGAACTCTCGGATCTGAACATCAAAACTTAATTGCTATCTACAAGCCTAAACGTACTACTGGCCAACTTCTCCTCTCTTTCTCTATAGGCAAGAAATGGAATTCCCTTCCTTCCACTCTAAGAAATATACCAAACTCAGATAACTTTAAATCCCAGCTTTTCAAACACCTGTCCACTAAATGGAAATGTACCTGCCTTCACCCTACCTAAATCTATCTAACTATTTGCCCCAGGATGTTTTCTCACATGTTCCTAACCTCTCTAAATCTCCTATAGTTACTTCACCATGAGTGTGTCTAAGCTCTCAACAATTCCGAGAGCTACTTTTCACACAACACAATTGTGTAAATAGCATCATATTTTGAGTGCATGTAAAGTGTTTTCTAGGGTCAATATGACGCTATCAAATGGACTAAATAGTGAATGCTATTTAGTCGATCCGATACTGTCGAAATGACAAAAAAGCGAAGTCACAGAACATCAAAATTTTTCCCATTGAAAAAAATTTAGTGGGCTGTCTTCGGGTCTTTGTAATTTCCTCCACTATAGTGCGATCTTGGAGTTGGTATATTTAAGTAGGGGGGTGGGGGGCACAGCCCCCCCACTTAAATTTGTGTTTAAGTTTTTTTTTTTTTTTTTTTTTTTTTACAGAGCAGCAATTTTTTTCCCTGGGAAAAAATTTGCTGTTCCGTTTGTTTGATATTTTGTTGTTTCGATATTATCGGTACAATGAAATAGCGTTCGCTATTTACATCATATGATAATATGACATAGATGTGTTTTCTACTTTTATTTTATTGATGTTGTTTCTTAGAGTGTTTGCTTAAATTTATCTGTATAACCCTCTGAACAACCATAAGCTATTTTGTTTGACTATTGTTACTCTGTGCATATTTTGTAAACTGTCCTATACTATGTATCTCTCTGTATGTCCTATACTATGTATCGCTGTATCTCTTATATTTGTACTACATTATGTTTACTGGAGCTTTTCTCCCCGGGCCTCCACTGAAAAAGGGCCCTTTGGACCCAGTGGACTTCCCCGTTAATCAACCTATAAATAAATAAATAAACCAACGGTATTTAAAGTACTGAATATTGCAATAAAGATAAAAGGACTGGAAGTGGGATCTTTACAAAAGAGTAGGAGCAAATTACATAGAAAAATGGTAATTGTGGGAACAATACATGCAGAATAATGTTTTGGAGGAGGAGTGAGGTTTAAGGAAAGGCAGAAATTGCTCAATTTATGTAATGTTGGATTGACAATAATTATACAAAACTAAGAACATGTTAGTATTTTTGTTTTCTTTATATAAATGTATGTTTGCCTATGTCTTAAGTGATAATTCAATGGTGTTAAAAAGGTGAGACGTTTATGTATTGAAATTCCTAGTAGTTTGGTTTGTTTAACTACTTCAGTTACAGTTTTGTTTACAGATGTGTATGAAATTGCTGTAGATATTTATACATGCTGTCTGAGGCAAATAACATAAGTTTAGCTTTTTATTATTTAGGATTACCATCCTTGTTGGGGTCCCAGAAATACCACAGCTCGAACAGAAGAGTTTGAACAGAAGAGTTTAATTGTGAAACAACAAAGTCTAGGTAAAAACATGAAAATCTTCCCTGGTTAAGCGCTTTCATCTGCAGGGAATGCAGATTTCATCAGAACCATGAACATAGTGCTGATTGACCTTTTATAATTAATTTTGGCGCCAAAATTTAATTAAAAAAACTCAAAAACTGTCCCTGACAAAAATAATTAATTAAAAACTACATAAATAGCTAAAAAATGTATATATATATATATATATATAAATACTGTTTAATTATACAAAGGTGTTGTAAGAAATGCTTTAAAAAAATCCATAAGGAAAATAAAAGAGAATAAAATGCCTACCTAAATTCATTCCATTAATAAAAATGGTTTAATGCTAATGTGGTCATTTAATCCAGGACTAGTAGTGGCATCACAATACATTTGCCACTTACTTTCTAATAGTCCCAAAAAAACTTTCCAGTTGCCCTCGCAACCTTTAGAGTCAATGTGGTCAATGATACTAAAGAGGAAAGTATGTTCCTGCCCTCTATCTAAAACATGTTTACTGAGGGCGTTATTACAATCCTGTTTTTTAATCTTATATAAATGCTCGTAAATCCTAGTTTTTAGTTTTCTCTCAGTCTTCCCAATGTAGTATGCGTTGCAAACATTAAAAACATGTTGGAGAGTAAAAAAGTTATTAAAAAAGTAAGGGATAGGGACATCAATAATAAAAAAGGAACAACAAAGTGTGGGGCGTGCAATCAGTGTAAGTTCATCAATGAAACTAAAATAATAAAGTTGAACAACACCAGCAGAACTAGACTGGTTAATTTGATAAGTAATTGTAATACATCTAGGGTAGTTTACATTGCTTATTGCACTGTTTGCAACGCATACTACATTGGGAAGACTGAGAGAAAACTAAAAACTAGGATTTACGAGCATTTATATAAGATTAAAAAACAGGATTGTAATAACGCCCTCAGTAAACATGTTTTAGATAGAGGGCAGGAACATACTTTCCTCTTTAGTATCATTGACCACATTGACTCTAAAGGTTGCGAGGGCAACTGGAAAGTTTTTTTGGGACTATTAGAAAGTAAGTGGCAAATGTATTGTGATGCCACTACTAGTCCTGGATTAAATGACCACATTAGCATTAAACCATTTTTATTAATGGAATGAATTTAGGTAGGCATTTTATTCTCTTTTATTTTCCTTATCGATTTTTTTTAAAGCATTTCTTACAACACCTTTGTATAATTAAACAGTATTTATATATATATATACATTTTTTAGCTATTTATGTAGTTTTTAATTAATTATTTTTTTCAGGGACAGTTTTTGAGTTTTTTTAATTAAATTTTGGCGCCAAAATTAATTATAAAAGGTCAATCAGCACTATGTTCATGGTTCTGATGAAATCTGCATTCCCTGCAGATGAAAGCGCTTAACCAGGGAAGATTTTCATGTTTTTACCTAGACTTTGTTGTTTCACTCTTCGTGTGGATTAAAGCTTTTTAATTAAACTCTTCTGTTCAAACTCTTCTGTTCGAGCTGTGGTATTTCTGGGACCCCAACAAGGATTATTATTTGGTCTGGTGTTTGCTACCTTTCGTGTGGTTTATTATTTAGGATTAGGCATAATTCTGCTATTTATTTTGAATGTTAAAGCCTGATTGTTTTTTTTTTTCTTGGCGTTGAGTAGTTGTTTCTGATGCGGAAAGCAAAGTAGTATTATCTACATATTCTGTAAATGTCGAATCACTTGATATTTGGTACATATTGTTGACATAGATCATGAAGAGAAGACAGAGGACAAATCCTGGATGGATGCCTATACTGATAGGGAGAAATAAAGAGTAGGAGATGTTCTGTTGGACAAACTGAGATCTACTGGAGATTAGCTATAGAACCATGTTACTGTATTTGAAGACAATGTGACATTGGCAAGTCTAGTTCATAGTAAGTCATGATTGACAGTATCAAAGAATGTAGATAGGTCATGGAAGACTGAGGTGATTGGTAGCTTTTTATTAGGCTGTATAAACTGGATTTAGAAATATTAAAAAGCCAATAACCACAGAAGGCGTGCAAAACCAAACGACCCAAACACAAAACTAAAAACCAAAAAGGATCGTCATGGTCAGCAGAAGCAGGCAGAACAGGCTGAATGTAAAATATTCTTTAATAACGAAAAAAATACAAGTTAAGCGCTTTCGCCCATCCACTGGACTTCATCAGAACCAAGCAAAATATAGCAACTCCATCTTTAAATATGCCCTCAATAAGGCAACAAGTGAAGTTAATTAACTGATAAATTAACAAGTCAAGGTTGGAAACTTAATGTTTCAACCTGTGGTTCTCCCTGTTTACATTGACAGACCACATTTCCTAGATGTCTTACAACTAATATTAAAAAATATGAAAATAAAACATAAGAATACAAATGGAAATAAAAATTAAAATGAAAACTCCTTAATGATGTGAATAGTAACTCAACTGTAATAGAAATAGGAAAACCCATTTATAATAAATTATGAGAAAATGATGTAAAAGCAATGTGGGGTAGTGTAGTCCAACTGTGAGTCACATTAAGTTTCCAACCTTGACTTGTTAATTTATCAATTAACTTCACTTGTTGCCTTATTGAGGGCATATTTAATGACGGAGTTGCTACTTTTTGCTTGGTTCTGATGAAGTCAATGGATGGACGAAAGCACATAACTTAACTTGTATTTTTTCGCTATTAAAGAGTATTCTACAATCAGCCTGTTTTGCCTGCTTCTGCTGACCTTGACGATCTTTTTTGCTGCTTAAATATTAAAAAGCTGTATCAATATAGTGACATGGATGGAGACCACTTGAGTATTGATGATAATTTTTAGTAGGTGTCTTGAAAGTGGTTTATAAATGTATTTCATTAAGATTCGGTAAAGAGATGATAATATAACTATAGGTCTGGAATTAGGTTATGAGCTCATCCAGCCTGGTGGATGGGAATTAAGCAAGACTGATTTCATGGAGAAGGGACGTGATATTCTTGTAAAGTTTGCTTTTGATTTTGGAAACTTTTTGAGTTAAAAAGCACTAACTTAGTTTTCTAAGTTTTCTTGTGGTGAGTAGGAGATTTGATTTTTTGAACCATAAAGGACACAGATTTTTGGGTAATGTCTTGGAGCTTATTTATTGTTGAGGCTGCACATACTAATGTTGAGTCATCTGAATACTGCACTAAACTGTCATGGTGAGTGGAGATGTGGAGGTTATTGTGGTCACGTGGGTTTCCTCCGGGTGCTCTGGTTTCTTCCCACATCCCAAAGACGTGTTGCAGGGGGATTGGACACTCTAAATTGGCCCTAGGCATGAGTGCATGCATGTGTGTGCCTTCTGTGGAAGGTTGGGCACTGGGCTGGCAACTTGACACTGTAAAACTCCACTGCCAATCATGAGCGGACAAGGTGATCCCCTGTGGCGACCCCTAACTGGAAAAAGCCAAAAGAAGAAGATATTAAATAGGAGAGGACCCAGGATAGAGCCCTGAGGAACACCTGCAGTAACTGACTGACAGGATGAGTAGTTTTGCAGACATTTAATGGTTTGTTACCTTCCAGATAGGTAACTAAGAAACCACAGCAAGGAGTGTTGTGCAAGTCCTATTGAGGAAAGTCAAACAAGCAGTTGCTTGTGCAAGACAGTATCAAATGCCTTTGGCAAGTCTAAGAACATGGTGGACACAAGCAGATCATTGTTTCTACGTTGGTTTATTATACTGATAAAATGTAGTAGAGCAGTAGTGGTGCTCTGCTGGGCCCTAAAGCCATGTTGCGTTTCTGAAAGCAGGTTATTTGAGGTTAGGTATTTATTTTATTTATTTATTTATTTAACATTTGTTAATTGGGAAAGCCCGACTTGGAATGAAGCCAGTTTTCTGTGGAAGCCTGGGGAGAAACACTCCAGATGCATGTCTTTGTAACGTGGGAGCAAACCCACTCTTATATGTAAAGCCATGGAAATAATTATCATGGAGATGATCAATAGAGATATAGTAAACTTCCAGACACTGGACCCAACCCAGTTTAGCTTTGTCAAGGGCAGGTCATGCCTACTCAACTTGGTGGATTTCTTTGAGAAGGTCACCAAAGCAATGGATGAGGGCAAAATCCTTCACACTGTCTACCTTGACCTGGCCAAGGCATTTGACACAATACACCACTTTACCATTGTTGACAAATTCAAGAGGTTAGGTACAAACCTATATGTCACCCTGTGGATAACCAACTGGCTCACAGACAGGGCCCAGGAAGTTAGATTTGGGGAGTCCCCTTCTACAAAGAGGCCAGTCTCAAGTGAAGTCCTTCAAGGATCAGTCCTTGGACAGCTCCTTTTTGGCATTTACTTCTCAGAAGTTAAGCCCAATGTCAGTGGTCTCTTGCTGACTACATTTGCAGATGATTGAAAATTAGGAAATGTCACTGAATCTTACACTGACACAAATGTTCTCCAGTAAGTGGTTGACACAGACAAACAAGTGGTATCAGAGCCATAGACTAAAACTAAATGCCAAGAAATACATAATAGTATCCACTGGGAAGTCATCCATCCATGGTAACTATCTCTTTGAAAACACATCCCTTATAGTTGACCCAGTAGTCAGGGACTTAGGGACACACACAGATAGTAATCTAGCCTTTGATCATCACGTGTCTACAGTGGTGAGGAAATCATTCTATGTTGCACAGCTTATAAACAAAGGTATGACATCTAAGTGCAAGGAAGTCATTGCTCCATGGTATTTGGGATTCATCAGACCTATCATTGAGTACAATGCTTCCTTTGTTATGTACCTAAACAGGCATATCCAACAACTGGAACATCCACAGAGGTTCCTCACTAAAAGAATACAGGGTGTAAGTAAAATGTCCTGTGCAGATTGCCTCAAGTCCCTATCCTTGTATTCTGTCTCATACAGACTTTTGAGGGGAGATCTATGCCTGGCATACAGGGCATTGTCAGACCCCACTCTGATGGCTCTCCTGCATATCCACAAAATAAACAGCACCAGAATTACCCATTCTAAAGACTTAAACCTTGCCTGTGATATAAATAGAACCTGCTGTAGAAATAGGTATGTATCCCAGAGACTACCCCATCTATGGAATGGGCTCCCCATCCATGTGAAGCAGAGTTCCACCCCAACCCAATTCAAGTGCAACTTGGACAATTGGATGGGAAACTGGAAATCCATCCCTGGTTTGGTACCTAGGTCTCTAATGGACACAGGTAACCTGTAAATGGTTCATCTCCCAAGCCTATGCTTACACTTTACAAGGGTATCAGAACTTGTCAGAGATTTGGCATGCATGGCTAGGCTTAAAAAGGCCCTTGTGGTCGTTAGCCTAGTAAACACCTATTAATTAGTATGGACATAGAAAAGGCTATGACTTCTGCAGCCATTATTAGGTAGTCTGATGGTAGTTGGTCTATAGCTAAGGAAGCATTTTTTAGTTTAAGGAGCTACTTCCTTATCAGGGTGGTAGGTACTGGACTAAAATTGAAGAACTGTGGGTGGTTTTGATTGGGCAGCGGTAGAGAGAGGGAGGCAGATGTATTAGTGTCTAAGAGAGATAATATTGATTATATAAATTATGTAGTGATGACCAAAAAACTTTTGGGTTGTTTTTATGTTTGTCTTCTAGGTTGGTATAGTATGTTTGCTTATCCTGTTTGACATGGAATTTTGCAAGGTTTCTAAGATGTTTAAATTGCTGGAAGGCATTTTGAGTTCTATTTTTATACCAAGTTTTCCAGGCTTTATCCCTTTTTATCCTGATTTTTTTTTGTTTCCTTTGTCAGCCATAGTGTGGAGTTGGACTTTACTCTTTTATTACATACTGTGCTAGATTATTTAAGGCCTGTAAGAATACATTACTAAAGTGCTCTACAGCATTATCTAGCAGCGTTGTTCTAAGTACATTCCAGTTATATTTAGTGTTTCATTGAAAATATCTTTGCTGAAATTGGTTGTATTTCATATTTGATTACGGATAATATGTTTATCTAGGTTATGGTGAGTTCTAATGGCATATATTGGTATGTGGTCACTTATGCAATCTGAGAGGCAGCATACTTTTGTCAGTTTCCCTGGTTTGTTTGTAAGAACCCAGTCTAATGTTGAGTGATTTATTGATTCTTGTAGGTGTGGTGATTAATTGTGTGAAGTTGTACAAGTTTATGGATTCAGCGGGGCAGTGGAATTTATCAGTTGTCAGTCTATATTTAAGTCTTCAAGTATTATAGTTTTGTGGTTAATTTGTTGGGATATCCAATACAAGATGCTTTCAGCAATATCAGTGTTATTCCCTTGTGGTATGTAACTTGCTGTTAAACATATAGTTTTCCCATTGTTGATTTTTTTTTTTTGGAGTGTTATTACAAGTTCAGCATTGTTAAATTTGGGTGTTTCCTGTGGAAGTAAGGTGACGGAATTTTTATAGATGACTGCTATACCACCTGCATGCTTCTTCTTTCTGTCATGCCTGAGTATACTGTATCCTCGGGGGGGGGGGGGGGGTTTGCAGGTGATCTCATTATCCTTGATTTCTTTTTTAACCAGGTTTCAGTAGCTAGGACTATTTATAAGCAAAGCATAGAAACTGGGTATATGGTAGAATTTGCTGCAGTGCTGAGGAATTCAGATGGAATATTATTAAACACAGTTATTTTTGGTTAAAATTTCTGCAGTATACTTTTTTATAGAAACGGGTTGCAGGTCAGAAGCATATCAGCTTGCTGGTTTCTCATATGCTGTGAGTTTTTATGCTTAATAATGTGACTGCCACTTTTATGAAGTGAGAGTTAAGTTTACAGGCTACAGAGTAATTTGTCTCATGAAGCAGTAGATTTGGCTGGGTGGCTGTGCCAGGTTTAATTAACATGTTGCCAGTTTTCCAGAATTGCTTTTGCATCACTACTATTTTCTGCTTAAAGTCTGAGAAGGTAATATTTATTTTGTTCAGTGTTAAAAATTTCAAGCTCTGAGACTCCTGGGATGCTTTAAATGAGATGGCCAAGAAAAATATAGTAGTTATATACACCTTTGTCAAACCATTGGTCCAGGGCACTCACAAATGTCTCTAGACTTCCTGCTTTTCTAACATAGAATATTAAAGTGTTTCATAGTTTACCAGTTTTTCCATGAAATAATCCTATCCTTATAATACTGTTAAAAGGAGAATAGTTCACAAATTAACAATTGTTTCTGGTTCCATTAGCATGAGCCCTACATTCAATTCCAGGTGTTGCCACCATGGTGCCATCATTCACACATCTATAGATCACAATTAAATGTATTCTTACTGATCTATATATAACTAAATACAATGAAAACTTTTCTAGCATGTTCTCATAACACGTGTTTAACACTTGTGATCTGTCTTGTAAAATATTTTTGGATCCCTTGCAGTCTGTATTACTGGGTGAAGATACATACAGGCAGCGGTACCACATTCAGCTATAGGCCTTGTAGAAAGGTAGGAGAACATTTTCTTCTCTCTAGTTATGAGTCATAAGATATCCTTTATAATTAATTAGCACTTTCTAGCTGTCACCTGTACATTATTTCCACACAAATGTCCCCCTATTTACAGTAATACTTTGATGCTTAACCTCTACTCACTTTCATGTATAACTATATGCATGGCATATGAGTAACAAGGAATTATTTTTGCCAAAGTACAATATTTTTATTTTCCTCGCATTAAAGTCCACTTTCATTCTCTGGTCACAAATTTAAGGTATCCACAAATCTCTACAGCATAGTTTGAGCCTGTATTGAGTTCACAATTGTTCAATTTTCATGCCACTAGCAAACTTGCTAATACATATTTCAGTGTCTACTGGAAAGTCTGACATGAACAGTGTAAACAAAACTGGTCCTATTACCAACCCTTTCAGTACACCCCCAGTAAAATAAGTATTTCTAGATGTAGCATCCTCTATTTTAACTCTAAATGCTCTATTAGTGACCCAGTTAGATACCCAGTTAATAATAACTGCTATTATTTTTTTATACATTATCTTTATAATCTCACTGCGAGGGACTGAATCAAATGCCTTAGTGAGGTTCAAGTAGATTATATCCATTCACAGACAGCCCATATCCACAGCTTCCCAAATATTTTGGTAAAAATTGATTATGCTTGACACACACAACCTTTCCTTATAGAATTCATACTGACAATTATCCAGGTCAGGTTTTAGTTTCATGATCATTAGCTCATAAATTACTTCCTCAAACAATTTTCCAGTAATACACGTCAAAGTATGGGGCAATGGTTATCAGCCATATTTGATTTTGCCCCCTTTACATTCTGGTACTACCAAAGTATTTGGGGAACAAATCCTGTTTCTATACTTTTTTTGGAACAGCCTAAGGCATGCAGCCACCAGATCTATAATGTTATTCAAGAACAATGCATTTAGGCCATCTCACCTGCTGCGATGTTAAACTTAATTTTATTTACAGCTCCCATTAGTATTTGCTATGATGTGTTGGAAGAATGATCTCATCCTTTGTTATAACTGATGTGGTCTTTTTTTTTTTTTTTTTTCATTTTTGACAATTCTGAAAATTTTTCTGAAAATATACATACCAACTGAGATTTTTTCTGGTAATCCAAGTATAATCATGCCCCCAAATTTGACTCAAGATGCCCACTCCACCTATCTGAACCTCTTCAAATCTATCAAGATTCAACCCTTTACCTTGATCCTGGGTGACTTTAATTACCCAACCCTAGACTGGAAAAAATACTCATGCCAGCACACAAATGCCTAGAGATTCCTCAATTTCATCAATGCAAATGCCTTGGAACAGCTAGTTGATATCCCCACAAGAGGTGATAATATCTTGGACTTGGTATTAACCAACATGAGTAACCACTGCAGCACCCCTACAGTATCATCCTCCCTGGTAAGATCCGACCATAAAGCGGTCACTTTCGAAGTCACCACTCCCCTGATCCCCCTATAGCTAGGGTTGAACAAAAAATTTCTACAAAACTGATTACAACCTCCTGAGGGATGGTATAAACAGTTTCACAACCCCCTCCCCCACTGTAGGAACTGGCACCAATGTCCAAATCTACACCAAAGTACTATACAAGCATTTATATAGATGTATGGAATCAGGAATACCTGACAGGAAAAAATCATCCTCTGCAAGGAAGAATAAACCTGTCTGGTGGACATCTGCAATAAATAAACTATATAACAAAAGGAAAAAAATGCTGTCCAGGACCAAGAAGGAGCAGGTGCCCAATTGGAAGCAATCTCTCCTTAGCCTGAACAAGCAAATAAGAGCACTAGTGACAGCCTCTAAAGCCAGCTTTGAGTCCAAATTGGCCACATCTACTAGAGACACTCATAAGGCCTTCTTCACATATGTCTGCAATCTCAAAGGAACCACCCAGATCTGTTCAGAACTGGTGGTCAAGGACACCATATATGCAAATGCTGTAGATATAGTCAATTTACTGGCTGACAGATTCAGTGAAAACTTCTCCCTTTTGTCTCTCCCATCAGTAAATTAGGACATCCCCAGTACCTGCCCCCCACCTCTTATCTCTAGGGAACAGGTCATCACTGCCCTCTCAAAGGCAAAAACTCCAGCCTCCATGGGACCTGATAACATCCCAGGCTGCATCGTACATGAACTCAGGCATGAACTTGCAGCACCATTAGGCACCCTATTCAACCAAAGCCCGAGTACTGGCTTTGGTTGAATAGGGTGCCTAATGGTGCTGCAACCAAAGCCCGAGTACTGGCTTTGTCCCAGCCGAGTGGAGGACAGCCACTGTCATCCCTTTACACAAAGGTGGAGCATCCACCGATCCAGGAAATTATAGACCCATTAGCCTAATTAGCCTGATCTGCAAGGCCACGGAAGGGATTATCATGGACCTCATTAACAGGGACATTGGCAACCTCCAAACACATGACCCCACACAGTTTGGATTTGTCAAGGGGAGGTCATATCTGTTAAATGTGGTTGGCTTCTTTGAGACAGTCACCAAAGCCATGGATGAGGGGAAGACAGTTCACATTGCCTACTTTGACCAGGTCAAAGCCTTTGATACTATTCCCCACTCGGGCATAATAGATAAACTCTCTCAACTAGGCATCAATCCATATGTTACCAGATGGGTAGCAAACTGGCTCACTGATAGAACTCACCTAATCAAAATAAAGGAAGCCACCTCAAGCAGTAGGCCCATAACAAGTGGCATACTCCAGGGATCAGTCTTGGGGCCTCTGTTATTTGGGATATACTTCTCTGAGGTGCAAGCCAAAACCAGTGGACTATGGCTGACCAAGTTTGCAGATGACTGGAAGCTGGGTGCAGTCATCAGTTCTCCAAGTGATGTGGATGTCCTCCAAGAGGGTCTCACCCAAACAAATGACTGATGCCAGAAACAAGGCCTCAAGCTGAATGCCAAAAAATGCATCAACATCCCCTTTGGGGAGAGTGAAATCCCCACATATTATCAGATTAATAACAACATCCTAAGTACACAATCAGTAGTAAGTGATTTGGGTACCCAGGTTGATAGCAACCTGACTTTTGACCACCATGTTGCTTCCGTTGTACAGAAAGCTTTCTACATGGCCCACCTCATAAGTAAGGGTATCTCATCCAGGGACAAAGAGGTCATAAAATCCCTGTATTCTTCCCTTATAAGGTCAATTATTGAGTAGAACGCCCCCTTAGGCACGTACCTCGTAAAGCACATGCAGCAGCTAGAGAGACCACAGAGGTTCCTCACCAGGAGAATCCAGGGCCTCAAACACACCTATCCTACACAGATAGGCTAAAAGCCCTGTCCCTCTATTCAGTTTCATACAGACTTCTCAGAGGTGACCTCTGTCTGGCATACAAAGCAATCTCAGACCCCGCCATAATGGGACTGCTGTATATCTGCCAGTCAAGCTCCACTCGAGCAACCCATACGTGTGACGTCAACCTGGTCTGTGATATCAATAGGACTTGCTGGTGGGACAGATTTGTATCTCAGAGACTCCCCCATCAAGCACAGTACCTCATTATCCCTTTTTAAGCACAACCTGGATAACTGGATAGGAAAGAGAAAATACGCTCCTGAGATTCCACCTGTGTCCCTGCTGGACAGGGGCTCGGGGCGCTGACTTGTCTAAACATGGGCTAAACTCTTAGCTAGGCTTATAAGGGCCTCAGGGCCAATAGCCTTGTAACATCCTATGAATGATCCCATAACCTTTAATAATACTAATGTTACTTTGAGCATCATTTCTATAAATCCTTTAAGTGTCTAAACAGAACTTTCTTATTTTTTACAGTACTGGATGCCAACTGATATTCATATTTTTTAACCACTTTCCTACAACTATTGCATATTTCCTGAGACTTATATTTATTGTCCTGACCAGGACCATCCCAATACTGAAGCCATCATTTTTTTCTTCTCTTGTTAAGTTTATCCTGTTTATTGCCCACCATTCATTACATTTTCTATAGTGCTTAGATGTCCTCTTACATTGCACAAAGGAATTATTGAGTTACATGTGATCATAAAAAATGTCATAACACTCTGCAACTGTCTTGCCCCATTAACTTCCAACTGACCCTGTACAGATAGTTCCCTTCTGATGGCTACATAATCTGCTTGGTAAAATTTAATTTGTAATTTTTGCACTATATGAACATTTCTTAAATGTAATTTAGCCACCTCCCATCTTAATACTTGAATGGTCTGAGTCTGGTAACTGCTTCAGTTTGACAATTATTTATAGCGATACCTTCTTTACTCCGTACAACATCCAATATTGTATCATTTCTAGTAGCATTATCAACTGAGAATATCCAAGCTCATTAATAATGGTAATAATCAGACTCATATGATCATTACTCAAAGTTGGGTTATTCCCGTTCAACTTTGGTACATTCAAATCTCCTATGACAATGTAGTAACCCTGGTGGAAGCATGTTTTTATATTAGAGAAAAATTCCCCCAAATTATTTCTAGGCAAAACAAGACGATATATTGTTTGACTTCATTTCTAAGGGTCCTTTAAGTTTGTAGGGTTTGCTATGTTGTACAGATTTTCCAGGATTTGTTCTTATATGATATCATCTGATTTTATTTCTGTGGATATCCATAGGACTGGAGTCAATTAATATTTTATTTTTTTAAATGAAAGCAACTGAGTTATGAATATGTAAGAAAGTCTTACTGAAGTAGTTAATGGCATCTTCTAAGGGAATAACTTTTACAGGTCTCTGGTTGCATTCTCTAATTAATCCATTAAAAACTGTAACACTGAAGTGAATTTACAATCGCCCATCCAGCTGTCAAGGTTGCGCTTGAATAGGGTCACTGAGGAGATCTGCTTCACATGCATAGGGAGCCTATTACAGAGGAGTGGCTATCACTGGGAGATATATCGGTATCCCCAGCCTGTTCTGTTTATGTCTCAGGCTAGGGTGAGATCCCTGGAGCAAGTTATACTTGTCCCATTTGATTTGTAGATGTCCAGCATTTCCAGTAGGGCAGAGTCTGAGACTGCTCTGTAGGCCAGGCATAGGTCACCTCTCAGCAGCCTACTTGATACGGAGTACTGTGACAGACCTTTCAGTCTTTCCATGAATGTAATGTTTTGGATGCCCTGGATCCTTCTGGGCACAAACCTCTGTGGTTTCTCCAGTTGCTGCAGGTGTCTGGTGAGGTACAGACAGAAGGGAGTATTGTACTCAATTAGTGGTCTGATAAGGGTAAAGTACAGCAGAGCTATGACCTCCCTGGTCTTGTATGTGATGGCCTTATTTATGAGATGCGCAATGTAGAATGTGTGTCTCACCACTATGGACACATAGAGACTGAAGTATAGATTGCTATCAACATGGGTTCCAAAGTCTCGCAACACTGTGTTTGAGCTTAGAGGGGTGCTATATATATCATAATTAGGAGCGTAACTTCATTGCCAAAGGGGACAATGAGACTTTTTTTTGCTTTAAAAGTTCAGCCCATGAGTTTGACACCAATCATGTGTCTATGTCAGCCTCTTCTGTAATATGTTAACATAGTTGGAGGACTCTACATGACTGTGTCCAATTGACAGTCATCTGCAAACTTGGTAAACCACAGGCCATCTACCTTTGTCTGGACTTCAGAGAAATAATTTCCAAACAGTTGAGGGCTCAGCACAGATCCTTGTGGTATTCCACTGATAAGTGGTCTAGTGGTGAATGTGCAGTCTCCAACTTTGAAAGTGTGTGTTCTGTGAGTCAGCCAGTTGGCTATCCATCTAGTAATGCATGGGTTAATCCCCAGATGGGAGATTTTCTCAATGATACCTGAATGGGGAATAGAGTCAAAGGCCTTGGATAACACAACATAGGTGGTATGTCCTGTTATCCCTCATCCAGGTTTTGGGGTCAGTATCAAAGAAATCCACTAGGTTTAATAAGCAAGATCTACCCTTGACAAAGCCAAAATGGGTAGGGTCAAGTGTGCTGAAGGTCCTTATGTCCCTGTAGATAAAGTCCATGCTGATCCCTTCCCTAGCTTTGTAGATAAGGCTTTTTAGGCTTATGGATCAATAGTTATAGTTCTGCATGTTTTATGCATGTTAACAGATTGACGTGTATTGCATTATCACACAACATTTGATATTAATTTCTGAAGTGTAGGTGATATATGTGTGAAAAAAGTACTGAGACACCAGGGTTACAATGCCTGGGGGAGGCAACACATGGCTTTATTGTAAATATGTGACATATTGTTAGATAGGGCTTTCAGTTTGTTATGTTTCCACATGTAATTTCATGTCATAGAGAGGAAATGGATGGTAAACAGTAGTAATACACATTTACTTTTCCATATTGCGGAGAACAACAGGTTTGTGCGTTGGTTTGTAAAGTGTTTGCACATGTGAGATACACATTTTCAATACTTTCCATGTTTGCGTGTATTTACGCAGTGTGCAAACACAAGTCACACTGCTAAAGTCTGAGAGTTAGTATTGAGTCTATGAAACACAGTTACTGCTTAACTGATTCCGTAGCAGCAGGTGTAAATGCATTTGACACATTTCTTTTTGAGCCCAGATGATACTGGATTTGAATCTAGGTGTAGCTAATACTTTTAAATACTTTTAAATAAACAGTGATAATGCAATGACATTAATTCTTTATAGTACATGTATTGCTGTATGTTGGCATAGTGCAGTGTGGTTAAGTTAGATTGCACAGAGATAACCACAGCATTATACCACTGCCTACCATTGTTTGGCATTGCTACACAATGCCAAACTCCACACAAACACAGAGGCTGAAAAGTGAAGGGATCCATTGTTTTTTCTGTGACTTATATGTGTTGTGTGTGGTTCTATTTTTTGTCCAGATTATCAGTGTTAAAATGGGTTAGGTAGGAAAGTGGTGAAATGGGGAGCAAGCAGGGGGAAGAATAAAGGGATAGCAATACATGAATGTGCAGGAGGAAGGTAGAAAAGAAAAAGAAGTTATGTACTCACCATAACGTTCCATCTGTGTTGTCCATTTTCATTCTTCCTCAACCTTTAGGTTCAGTTCTGAGACTTGGCCACTACTATAGCTCGTGCTAACCAAAAAACTCTCAAGTATATCCCTTACCCACAATGCACCTATCCCACTTACCTCAGATCGAGTTTGCTGACAGACCAAAGGAAAGATTAAAAGTAAGGCATTCATTGAAACTATATTTGGAACCACAGTTATAAACCAAGGATAAAAATCCATTACTCATCTGTTCATCCAGAAATCTAAGGATATGGGGGCTAGTGGGTGGGGAGTTGAGGAAGAATGAAAATGGACAACAGAAATGGAATGTTATGGTGAGTAAATAACTTCTTTATCTGATGTTGTCAATTTTCATTCTATCCTCAGTCTGTGGGACAAAGTCCCCAGCTACTTAGAGCTTTGTTGGACTCAAGGAAAGATATTACTGAGCACCACTGAACTGAATGATGCCCTTCCCCTGGAGACCAGATCCAATTTGTAATGAGTACTGAAAGTATGGGGAGTCGCCCAGGTTTCTGCTGCACAAATATCATCCATGGAGGCTTTAGAAGATTGGAAGACAGTTGAAGTCGCTACAACTCTAGTTGAATGTGCTTTCAAAGTTTTCAATAAAGCAATCCCCAATTTGTTGTAGATGAAAGAAATGCAATATGTTAGCCATCTAGCCAATGTCACTGCTCACAGGTTCTCCTAGTTTTGTATTTGAGTAAGATATAAATAATTGGTCAGATTTTCTGATATCTTTTGTTTTGTGAAGATAAAACTGTAATTGTCTTTGTACATCTAACAAGTGTAAGCAATATTCACCTTTATTAGCAAATTTGGGAAAGAAAACTGGTAGTTACTAGTATGATTTATACTGGCTTCTGAAACCACCTTTGGTAGAAAAGAGGGCTTGGTTCTTAGTGCAACCCTATCCTTGTGAAAAGTCAAATATGGTGGTTTACAAGATAGAGCTTGAATTTCTGAAATCCTTCTGGTAGAAGTTATGGCTACTAAGAAAATAGTTTTCCAGGACAGAAACTTAAGATCACAATTGGCCACCAGTTCAAAAGGAGGTTGTATGATTACTCGCAATGCCAATTTCAGGTCCCAAGGAAGGGTTGGATCTTTGTAAGGAGGCTTTAACAGAAAAGTACCTTTTAAAAAGCCTTACAAAGGTTATGAGAAGCAAGTGATGAGTCCTCAAATCCAGTATGAAAACTGGATATAGCTACTAACTGAACTTTAACAGTGGAGGACAAAGCCCCTTCAGTGAATACTGAGTTAAAAATTCAAGAATCTTATGAATAGGTTCTCAGAAAGGGTCAACATTATTTTGACATGCCCAAAAGACAAATCATTTCCATTTACTGTTGTAGATCTTACACGTAGATGGTTTATGAGAGGCCAAAAGAATGTGTCGGAATTGTGAAGAGAGCATAGATTGTCTGGCTATTAACCGAACTGGAGAAACCAAGCTGTCAGCTTGAGCTTTGAGATGTCTGAGTGGATCATGCCTGTCAGGTGGGCCAGGAGATCTGGCACTAGGTCCAGAATCCAAGGGCAGTGAATTAGATGAGGCCAAATGAAGGGGAACCAAATTTGTCAAGGCCAATCAGGTGCAATGAGGATTACTTTGCTCTTCAACCTGATTGTTTTCTGTGGGAACTTTGGAATTAGAGGAATCAGAGGAAAGGCATACAGAAGACTGGAAGGCCAACTGTGGACCAGAGCATCCCTCTGTGATTCCCCTGAGGGGGGATTAGGGCAAAGTAGTTGCTGCACTTCTTGTTTAGGGATGAGGAAAAAAAAGATCACATCAAGGCTGGCTGCATTGATGAAATATTCTCTCCATCACTTTTGGATTGAGAGACCACTCGTGAGGCAGACGTATGCATCTGCTCAATTTGTCTGCTATCACAATGGATTTCCCTGGAATGTGCGTTGCTATGAAAAAGCAGTTGGATGAGATCACTAACTGCCACACTCTGAGAGCTTCTTGACACTAAGGATTGGACCTGGTTCTTACTTGCTTGTTGATGTACCAAACTACTAGCATGTTGTCCATTTGAATTGCAACTGTCCCTGAATGGAGAGCATCCTGGAAGGTGTGCAATGCTAAAAGCACTGCTCTCATCTCTAAGACATTGATATGCAAGGTGGCCTCTATGGGGGACCAACTGCCTTGGACAGTGTTCCCCAGATAATCCCCCCCCACCCTAACTGGAAAGCATTCATGGTCACTGTGACCTTGGGTTGAGAGGGGGTGAACAGACAGCCTTTTAGAATTTGATCTGATTGAATCCACCATTTGAGATCTCTCTTGCAAATGTTGGTGATTGCAATCAAAGTTGGCATTAGTTGGTATAGTATTGACTATTGTGTTGCAAGCAGCCATTGTAAAATTCTCATGTTAAATCTGGCTAAGGGAACTAGGGTTATAGCTGCTGCCATGGACCACAGTGCCTGTACAATTAGGCATGCAGATACTTTCGTGTTGTTGATTATCTTCATGACCTGTGATCTGATTTTTTGTAGTCTCAGTGGGGGAAGAGAGGCTATTGTTGTCTTTGTGTTCAGGATGGCTCCTTTGAACTCTAAGGCCTGAGTTGGTTCTAGATTCGATTTTTTTGTAGTTTATGGTTATCCCCAGATAGGAACATGTCTGGAAAAGTTGCTCTCTTACCTCTAACAATTGATGCCTGGTTGGAGCGGTAATAAACCAGTCATCTAAGTATGGAAACACCTGGAATACCAGTAGTCACAAGTGCTGCAACTACTGCCATGCACTTGGTGAACACCCTGGGGGCTGTGGTGAGACCAAAGGGCAGAAATCTAAATTGATAGTTACTGGCTTACAGCCAGAAATGGATAAACCTTCTGGATCGCCTGTTCATCTTTATGTGATAGTATGCATCCTGAAAGTCTATTGAGCAAATCCAGTCATCCTGTTCCAAAAAAGGAAGAATGGAATGAACTGCGACAATCCAGAACTTTGTTTGTTGAACTGACTTCAAAACACTGAGATGCAAAACTTGTCTCCAGTCTCCTTCTTTTTTGGCACTACAAAGAATCTTGAGTAAGTTCCAGATTTTCTCTGGTCTTGTGGGAATTATTGGATTACTCTTTTTTTCTAGTAGTTCTTGAATTTGTAGCAAATGGTGGGTGGAAGGGGAAATGGTATAATATAACCTCTTGAAATGATCCTCTGTACCCAGGTATCTGATGTAATTTCTAGCCAGCATCTCTGGTGCAGGGATAGTTGACCCCTGACTTCCTCCAGAGGAAGACAGTTGGACCTCCTTTGCCACAAGGGCGGCATCTACCATTGAAGCTCCTGCCCTGCCCCTGGGAGAACCATCTCCACATGTGCCTTCAAAAGAAACTTGGGATTGTTTGAACCACATCATCCCACTACTTCTCTGATTCCTTGAAAAGGATCATTGAGGAGTGGAAAAATGTATGCCCACGGCAGAAAGGGTCTTTCCATTTTCCTCACACATGGCCAAAGTTTCTTTAACTTTAGGGCCAAACAAGGATGTGCCAGCAAAGAGAGCATTGATGAACAAAGACTTCAAGGGCTCTGCAAAATTGCATAAACACACACAAGCATGTCTCCTAATGGTAATGCCTGAACCTACTGCTCTTGTCATCCCTTTGGCTGCATGAGAAATGAGCGTGACAGGGATGTGTGTTCTGAGTAGGATGCTAGAGAAGGGATAAAGAAAAGGGACTTTAAAAGGTTTCTTAGAGTTTTAAAGAAAATATCCAAAAATGTAACACTTTTCTAGCTTGAAAGCACTGGAAACCACATCTAACTCACAAAGTGACAAGCAAGATCTTAGTTAACTGGTATAGGTGCATTGTAGGTAATGGATAAGCTCTAAAGTTTTTTGGTTACCATGAGCTATAGTAGCAGCAGAGTTGGTTCAGGGGATCAGAACTGAACTCATAGGTTGAGGATAGAATAAAAATTGACAACATCAGATCCACAGCTATCCATTTCTTCAACAGTAAAAACTGATCATATGTGCAGAATATTACCTGAATTTGGATTTTCACTTCCAGAGAGAGGCGTGACTACAGTGTAATCATGTTGTATAGCCAATTGCACCAATCAAGTGTTTCAAGAAGACACGTGCAAAATGGAAAGGTATGTATGGGCTGATTATTTTTTTGTGGGACAGATGCCCATTTTTTTTTTAATTCAGTAAAAGAGGACAGATGAGTAATTGACGTAGGTATGTCTGGGTCAGGTAAGTTGGGTAGGTGGGGAAGCAAATGCAGACAAACAAGACAAGAGACAGGGACGGTGGGGGATAAAAAGATTGAGGGACAGCATGACTGGGGTGAGGGAGGAGCCAACATAGGTTCATGGCCATTAAGCTTGGAGACAGTGAGAATTGAGTCCTCACGCACTGGACTGTCATCACTGTCCTCTTACTCTGCTGGTGGCCGGAGTGCTTGATGTCTCCTCCTCCTATGTACTATGAGCGAGAGTAGTCTCTCCATTTGGTATGGGCATACACCAATGGTGTGATGCACAACCCTAGGCACCATCTCTGGTATCTCCCTGAATGTGATGAAATGACCACCTCTGCCACTGCTCCTGGAGGGTACCATTGCACCAGCTTCCAGGGTATTACTACCTGAGGGTGGAGATAATGCAGGGGCAGCAGAGGCAGTATTGCCAGGTTGGCTCCAAGACATTTTGGGAAGCAGTGCTGGAGTCAGTGGGGTAGGAGCATGCTGATCCAGTGGGGCTGGCATACCTCATTGTGCTGTATAGTGTTTAGTGATGTGGCACACATGGATGACATGAAGACATTTTGATGACACATAATATAAAATAAAAAAAGAGAGATAAGGGTTGGGGTCAGAGAAAAAAGGATAAAATTAGTACCATCGTATGTAACATACAATGCATTAACACAAGTATACATCTCTTTTATCTGAAGTATTACATTTAAGTATACGTCCTAACATATACACACTGTACTACAGATTGCTGAAAATTATCCTTGAAATGTGCATATATTGCACATATGCTTGTTCCAATTATACAGATTACAGTTTTCAACGGGACATCTGTGCCACTTGTATGGAGTTTATAATTTAATGTAAAGATTATTGAAAAAATAACAGCATTGTATAGTTGTGAATCATGGTATTTGAACCCACAACCACTGACTACAGTCTAATACTGGACTCTTACAATCGGTTTGTGCTACAGACTAAAGCATGCATACTTACTTTTACAGATGGGATATGCATGCTCAGTTTGATACAACTCTATAAAAGATCAAAAAAGCTATCTTTAACTTTTATAGCTACAATAACACTTCTCTTCTGCTGCATACATAACACTTGCTTCCCTCAGTTTCTCCAGTCAAGCAATATGAGCCTGCAGCTTGAGCTCATGTTTGGTGGCAGCTGAGGAAAGAATGGAAAAGAGCAAAAGAGTTTTATGCATATCAGTCTTGCTTATATTTATCTTTTTAAATCTTACAAGTACTCTCTTATTGTCATGCTTACACAACCGTGGGATGTCTGTAGTCCCAAACTCACATAACCAGTTGTTGAGAGTAGTCCATTTTCACCTGTATAGGTCATTATAATATGCAGACATTGTTTTCCAGTGCATGGGATACCAGTGGCACTGGATATAGCCTGGGCCAAACTATTCCATGCCTCAGACTTGTACTGGGAGCCAGAATAGACCCCTGCAGAAGCCTTTGGCTGTGGTGTTTTACTGGGAGTCCAATAAATATCCTGTACTCCTGGACACTCCATCTCTGTGCCCTAAACTTGGCAACTTCCTCTTCAATTCCAGCTATGTCTACCTGCTGAACTAGAGCAATGGAAACTGATGCTTTCCTGCCAATTCGTTATTGCATTTACTGGTTGTGTGCAAACCCGAGCAACAATGTGTTTGCACAATGTGAAGCAGAGTACAGCAGTGCCAAGCAGGGAGGAATTAAATAATTGAAATTGGAAGGTTCATCTGACAAATGGCCTTAGTTTGAGGGGTGTCTACTCATGTAGCCTGGAAATATATATTGGAAATTGGAAGGTAACTGTTAGGTGAGTTAAGTTTGCAGACATGCACTGGGGTCATAAATATAATAAACTGACACATTTGGTTCTGCCTTTATACACTGAGGAAATTTAATTTTTACACTGTGGGATTCAAACCTAGACATAAGGGATAACACAATTTCTTCCACAGCGTTGATTTTCCATCTTCACCACAGAAGTTCTGCTCAGACATAGTTTGGAAGCATACATATATACAGATGACAGTTTGAGCTGTTACACATCTATGTGCATGACTTGGCAAGGTTATTGGATATAGATCTAGTTGTGTATGTGTCTTATGAAATTGTGAATTCCATGCATGTCCAGATGGTAGAATTATACTTACAGAAATACAGTAGGCAGTATACCCTCAGCCATACATCTGAAAACACAATAAAAGTGTCACATCCCCCTTAAATATAATTCATATCAGCTCCACTATCCAAAGTGTTATAAGTGAATATAATGGGAAGTGGAACAATGGCAAAAGAGGATGGAATATGCTGATATGACAGTCCTGACACTTACTCCTGTTGCCACAAGAATGTTGAAATAACACTTGTCTATTTTTCAAGTCCTTGCTATAAACTGCACTGCAAAAATTGGTTGCACACCCTGTACTAGAACCCAAGAGCATCTGTACACTTACACCTGCTGCCACAGAACTAGTTACATGAAATTTCATAAACATTCTTAAGGTTTTTCAGTTAACTGCTGTTCAACGCTGCTCACTGTGTTTGTGTGGTGCCTAACAGAATTTAATGAATGTATCTAGTTTCAGTTATTGGCTGTCTTAGTCCTAACTGCAGGAGTTCAATGGCTGCAACTGCTAGGGGACCTTGCTGTCGTGCAATGCCACTAAGCACAGTTTTGTGATGAAACACAAAAATTGCAACAATGTATTATCTTTGATCTTTGCCCTTTTATGGACCCCCTGTTTGCAGGTGTTCTGTCTACTTCCTGGGTGGACCACTAGTCCAGGTTTGCACAATGCTAAGTTTCATGCAAACAAGATAAGCAAAGCCAAACTTGACATTAATTTTCTCAGTTTCCTCTGTTTGAGCTAAGCGATGCATCATGCAAACACTGCCTCCCCCCAAAAAAAAGAAAAAAAAGGAAAAGTAGGTGAAATGAGGAAAATCAATCTATGACATATAAACTATAAATGTTAGCATACATGAGATATTTCTACATAGATCTAGATTAGAACTCTCCCTCCAATGAACCTTCAGAACAAAGTAAGAATGCCTTATCCCGCTTTGCCACACAAATACCTTTGCAGCAAGGAATTAAAATCATTCAGCATACAACCAAATGCAACATCATCTACAGTAATATGAAGCTATACAAGTGTTATCTGTGCATGTATTTTTGGATGTAGTGCACTAAGTGATCACACAACCAGTTATGAGTATTGCTTGCAAATATGCAGCTCTGTCTTACCTCTCTGTGTTTGATGGCCATTATTCTGTTATCTGACTAGTAATCTGAGCCATGTGGTCTGTAAGTCATTCTATATAATTGCCCTTAAAATGTGTGAGGATATTAAATGGTGATAATATAATATGTAGTTGCCAACAAATGAAAGGGATGTTGGATATTAATGAACAGAACCTGTGAATTTTGTGCTGCTTACTTACATTTCCAACCTTGACAAAGTTACATCTAGCACTTTGTAAGTCTAACTTGACACACCCACTGGATGTAGGGCAGTCTGCATTGCTGTTGTGTTTTCCTTCTCACTACTAGTAATCATTCACAGTCACAATTCATTAAAAACAAACACTTATTGAGTGCCTGCACTATGTTTACATTTGGATACACAGAGCCAAGTATTTGGGATTCAGCAATTAAGAGTTCATACCTCATTTGCATCTTCACAGTGCTGACAGCCCTGAATCTACACCATAAAAAGGCAACCATATAGGTAAGGAAACTGAAGGTGAAGAGATTTGTTTATATGGAGAACACAGAAAAGAGGTTATTACTTTGGGATATATCTGCACAGAGGATTACTTGAATTTGAGAAGTCATGCTTGCATTTTGTCAGCTACATACTGCATATGCTGAAATGTAATTATGAAAAATCTGAGCATGTTTGTCAGGGCATTTCACAGGTATACATCACTGGCAATACCTTAACATGGAATGTACTGTGTTAAATCTGTAGACATGTTTCAGGGACAGTTCACTTGATAGCAGTTTTAGCATTTCAAAAATGGTTTGTTAGCAAAATGTGTTATTAGCCTGTTCTTTTGGGGGTGGGGGAGCAAAGCTGCATTTCTTTTATGGCACAAACAAGGATATGTTGCTATTGTTACTCTCCTTTTTTTTGCATCCAACCTATTGTTCATATGTCTAATCTCTATACTGTTTTATGTTTCTGCAGTGGGTGATACTGAAATGCTACCTTTTCTGTTTTATCTGGGAGCAGTTATTTTGTAGTTATATGATACTTATGAATTATGTGTATTATCTTTCTTTTGTCTTTTAGAACTCCTAGGACTATGCCACCCAGGCATCTTAATCCTCGAAAACCACCTTTCACTGACCCTGAGAATCATGTCATTGTTGAAGCTTTTAGGCAATATGGTGCCTGCCTGCCTGCTTGAAAGGAGAATGTGGCAATATGTCAGGCAGAATGCAAATTTAGCAGCAGGTCATTGTAGACATTAATGCAGTGGGTTGCCACTGCAGGACATCTAACTAGGTGCACCATAGGGCCATCAACATGATCTCATATGCATGGAGGAGAGCAGCTGCAGTTGACTATGATGGGATGGGTACAGGAGGGGTGACCTGCTACAGAGCCACTGCTAACAACAAATGAAGAGTTCCTGTCCACTATCAGGGATCTAGACAGCTCCCAGGAATGTACAGAACTGCAAGTCCTTGACACTGCTGCTACTGTTTTAGGGACAGCAGGCGTGTGCCAGGAGAAGCTTCCAGGTAGGTTTTTCTATTTCAATTGTTAAATACTATTGCATAGTAAAAAAATTAAAATCAATATGTTAGTTCTTTTTCACAAGAAATTTTTGTTTGGGGGGATTGAAGAATGGTACAGTTAACAACATATTCTGAATGATTACATCCAAGTTCTCATTGAAAGTACAGTTACTGGATATATAAAGGGGAAAAAGTGTCACCCCCTGTGTTACTGTTAATTGTGATGTCCTTACCTTTTGCTTAATTTCTTCCTGGATCATCCAGCACAGAGAGCATACCATCGTCTGTACATGGTAAGCCAAACATTTTTATGTCAATACTGATGAGCAATTCAAAGAAATAATTTGTGTGTTGTTGATGTCAGGACTGCTGTGTGTATTGTTGTACTGTCCAATAGTGGCACCACTGTTATTCTGTTAGCATATATTGGACTATGGTACTGTAGACCAACATAACCATGCCCGATCACACTCTTGTAGTGGCAGTACTTCCTCTGCTATGTTAGTGGGTGAACTGTCCACACCCAGACTTGACAGGCCATGGGGTCATGGTCCTGGACACCCTCGTGAAGGGAACTCATCTAGCAAACATCAGTCATGTTCAGGTAGCAGCAGTCCATCTGACTGTGGGTGTGGACGTGCCAGTGCAACTCCTGGCAGAACCAGTTCTCATGGTCGGAGATGACAATGATGAACTGCCACCTCTGCCATGCACAGGTCACACCTGTCCAACATACCAAGATGTAGACCTAGCACAGAACCTGGCTGCATTCATGCAGACAGTTACACACCAATTTCACCTGGAGGACCATACAGACACATACAACAGTTATATGGTTCAGCCGTGCAGCTTCAAACTCATTTTATCTCACTGGCCATTTGCCATTTGTTACTTTATCCAAATGTCTGCCTGCTTCTCTTTCTTACTCACACACAAATACACACACTCACCGACCTTTGATGTCAGCTTAGGCTTCCTGCTCCCCCCAACACAACACCCTGTGCAAGTGATGATAACTGTGCCATATCCCTGTTTTCTTTCTTTTGGATTCAGGGATATATATGCTTTTTATCTGATGCTCAGAGTGCATATCTTAGCTCAGGATGCTTAGTATATCTGCATTTGTTCATAGGTTCATAGGTTCATACTAGGCTATCTGCCCAAGGGCATTTATAAGCCTAGCCCATAGTTATGTGGCTTTCGCCACCCCTTTAGTTTGAATAAAAACTATGCCTATCATTTTTCTGTGCCTCTGTCAAGCAGTGACACTGAAGTAATCCCTGGGGTATATCTGCGATCTCCCATCCATTGGTCAAGATTCCTCTTGAACAAGGCCAGCGAGGTGCTCTGCCTCACATGTACCGGGATTTTGTTCCACAGCATAGGGAGTCTCTGGGTGATGAATCTGTCCCTCCAGCACGTTCTATTTATAACCGTGTCAAGGTTTAAGTCTCCCGCCCTTGTGGTTCTGAGGGATCTAGATTTTTTGAGGTGAAGCATATTCATCAAATCTGGGTTTGACATGGCCTTATATGTCAGGCACAGGTCACCTCTGAGCAAGCGGTATGAGACTGAATAAAGCTGGAGTTCTTTCAGTCGGGCAGCATAAGACATATTTTTGAGACCCTTTATCCTTTTGGTGAGGAACTTTTGGGGCCTTTCAAGCTGCATCAGGTGTCTGGTCAGATACATTCGAACGGGCATTGTACTCAATCATAGGTCTAATGAGTGATGAGTACAGGGGACGATGACCTCCCTTGATCTAGATGTGAATCCCTTCATGATCAGGTGGGCGATATAGAAGGTTTTCCTAACTACTTTAGCAACATGAGTGTCAAACGAAGACTACTGTCAACTTGGGTCCCCAGATCCCTGATGACTTTTCTGTGCTCAGTGGATTGTCACCTATATGGTAACTAGGGGTAACCTTGTTTTTCCCGAAGGGTATGACTATGCATTTTTGGCGTTTAACTTCAGGCCATGGCTCTGGCACCAGTTATCCGTTTCTGTGAGGCCCTTCTGGAGGATATCTGTGTCAGATGTGTTTTCGACTATGGCCCAGTTTGCAGTCATCTGCAAACTTTGTCAGCCATAACCCTCCTGTGTTTGCTTGTACTTCAGAAAAGTAGATGCCGAACAAGAGTGGACCCAGGACTGAGCCCTGTGGGACACCACTTGTGACAGGCTTTGAGTCTGACATGGCTCCAGCAACTCTGACCCTGTGGGTTCTGTCGCTAGCCAGTTTGCAACCCATCTTGTGATGTATGGGTTTACATTCAAGCTGATGAGTTTTTCGATGATACCTGAGTGGGGTATTGTGTCAAGGCCTTTGCCAGGTCGAGGTAGGCTGTATGGACTGCCTTCCCTCATCAATGGCCTTAGTGACTGTCTCGAAAAAGTCAACCAAGTTTAAGAGGCAGGATCTGCCTTTGACAAAGCCAAACTGGGTTGGATCCAAAGTCTGCAAGTTCCCTATGTCTTTATTTATGAGTTCCATTATGATCCTCTCCATGGCTTTGCAGATAAGGCTTGTCAAGCTAATGGGCGGTAATTTCCAGGGTCTGTGGAGGCACCGCCTTATGAAGTGGGACCACAGTCGCCGTGCGCCACTCCTTGGGTACGTATCCTGAGGTGAGGCTAAGATTAAACAGCTGTCCTAACTGTGGGTTTAATTCCTCGTTGAGTTCATGAAGCACACAGCCGGGGACACCATCCGTCCCATGGATGCTGTGTTTTTGCCTTGGTGAGGGCAGCTCTCACCTGGGCGTTGGAGATGTTGGGGGCTACAATCCTCTGGAATAGATATCTCTCCTTTGGGGAGGGGGAGAAGTTTGCACTGAACCTGTCAGCCAGTATGTTAGCAATGTGTGTAGGTTCAGTAATTTTCACATCATTTTGAACTAATTCTGAGCATATCTGGGAGTTTCCTCCTAGGTTTCTAACATAGCTAAAGAAGGCCTTATGATTGTCTTTAGAGTCCTTGGCGATTTTTCTCTCAAAATTTGCCTTGGATGATTTTATGAGAGCTCTTAGTTTTTACTTATAATGATCAAAGGTGTCTTACCTTTCAAGGATTTTGCTCTATCTTGTAGTAGCTTCCTCCTTTTGTTGTAGAGCTTGTTTATGGCTGGGGTCCACCAGACTGGAAGCTTGCCTTTGGTACAGAGAGTCTTAGTTTTGTTTGGGATTGCCTGATCCATGCAGTCCTGTAGGTGCTGGTAGAAGGCATTTGTAAGTGATTCAGCGGTTTGAGTAATGTTTACCACTGGCTCAGGGGCCTTAAAGGAGACCACACTAGTTTTTAGAAGTGTGAAATCGGCTTTTGAGAAGTTTTTCACTGTGGTCTTTTTGTTTCAGGTGGGGTGGGATGAGGACCTCCAGCGAGATTAGTTTATGATCTGATCTCACCAGTGAGGGGTATACTTCCGGTGTTGAACATTTTGATCCCATGTTCGTGATGATGAGATCAAGTATGTTTTCACCACTTGTGGGGATGGTGACTAGTTGTTCCATGGCATTTGAGTTTATGAACTCCAGGAATCTTTGGGTTAGAGTGTTCGGGCTTGAGTAGTGTTCCCAGTCTATATTAGGGTAGTTGAAGTCACCTAGTATGATGGTGTTTGGAGATACATTTATCCCCTCCAATGTTTTCAGGAAGGCCATGTGAGGTTCCTGAGTTTGAGAGGGTGGCCTGTAACATGCTACAAATTGCAGAGCAGTCGCGCCTATGGTTAATTGCACCTGGATGGTCTCCGATGCATCGTGCGTTGCCACCAACCTTGAGGTGTGGGTGTCCTTTATGAATATGGACACCCTCCTTTCTTGGTGTTGTCCGGATTTTGGGGCCGGAACGTATGATATGAGGTGAAACCTGTTAGTGCTGGGGTGATCTCAGGAGCCTTGAACCAGGTTTCTGTCACAGCACAGACATCGATGTTCTCCATATTGAGAAGGGCCTCGAGTGCGTGCATCTTGAGATTGAGACTTCTGGCATTGAGCAGCATTACCCTTAGTTTTTTCCTTTTGGTGTTCTAGGGTGGTAGGTTTAGAATTTGAGCCTTGCCTAAAAAGGCACTATGGGGTGGCAAGAGCCTTTGCCAATATCCGGAAGCCCAGGGTGACAGGTGCAAGCCGTCCCTTGCAAGCAGCATGGCTTGTCCAGCATGTCATCCCAGGCAGACAGACATTGATCCCCTTTGAATGACACCAGAATTTAAGCCAATTATTAAAGCTGATCATCTTATCACTGTATTGTGGCATCATTCTAGGTGAAGGTAGGATACTGCTCAAGGTCAGGGTCATACCTGCCTGGGCTACATAATCAGAGAGCTCCTCGGCGTCCCTTTCATGTAGTCCAAGGAGGTGCGTCTCAGGTCGTTGACACCAGCGTGGACAATGACTGAGTCATACTTGTACCTGCTGTTGAGAGACCTGAGTGCTTGCGTTATGTGGCGGATTCTAGCGCCCGACAGGCAGCTTACTGTGACCTTCTCCTTACTCAGTCTGGTGAGCGGACGTCAGTGTGTCTGACTATGGAATCACCAATGACAAGTGTGTCTGGCATTTTGTTTGGCCTTAAGGGCTGTGACTGTTTGACACTCTGACTGTGTGGTCTATGTGTTGCATGTGTTGGGTCGTGAGGTGGTAGTTGTTTGGGTGTCTGCTTTGGTGGCCTCTGCTGTTTTGGTAAATTTTGACCAGAGCCTCCGAGTATGTCTTTGTGTGAGTATGTGTATGATTTGAAGTTGTGATGGTACCATGTGTGACTGGGTATGTATTGTGTGTGGTTGCCTTCTCCTCCTGTCTGGTCTTGCCAGTCCTATGTTGAGAGAGCTCAGCCTCCAGTTTGGCCGTATAGTTGCATCTCTCGCATGTATTTGTGTTTTGTGGGAGAAGGAGAGGATTGTCTGTGTACAAGAGGCAATTGTAACATTGCCTCAATATTCCCAGGTTCACCAGTTGAGCTGGAGAGGACACTAGCAACTGATCCCTCGACATACTAGAAGTAGTAGATAAAGAACTTTCAAAGGACTCCGGGGGAAGTGGGTTTTGGGCTGGTGGGGTACTATCTATAATAAGAGTGCTTTATCAAGGTGCAAGTACTGTAGGAGTAAGTGCTAGGCTTTACAGATAGAGAATAGTCTACTTGGGAATCAAGTAGAGATGAACTTTTCAGTTATAGGATATGCTGGTTAGATCAGCAGTACAGTTTAGCGTGATGTTGAACTGGTAATTGACTTATATTGGTCTTAGAATGTTACACAGTTGATAGTATCAATATTTTTCCATCTTTATTGTTAATGATTTTGTAAGGGTTGTGAAGTTTGAAACTGCAACATGTAACATTTCTTTCTAACTTCTCTCTTTAATGATTTTCCAGTACAAATGTATGGTGCTAAACTGAGGGCATGCAGTGACCATTGCTACTTTTGAGAGGTATGGCTGCATGAATCTTTGATGCCTGAGGTGTATTACTTAATAATGGACACATATAAGACAAATAAGTCTCTGCTGTCACATGTTAAGGTCATTTCTGTACAAATCTACCACCTTTTACTTGCTTACAATACTAAGTAACAACATGCAAGGATATGCCAGTCATTCATATTATTACACGATACACTCTAGGTTCAACATCTACCTTGTAAATCCAGCATCTACAACAGTTTTAGTTCAGAGTTGACTGTCTGATGCAAGCATTTAACAGCCAATACATGGAGAAGTAAAGGTTGTGACAGTTGCCTCAATGTTACTATATGTATGTGCATAGGATGAAGGTTTTAGGCCCTTAGATGGCGAGTGTGCTATGTGCTGTTATTTAACCAATTCAAGGGCATATTGAGCATGCCTATGTCTGCCTACACCCACATCAGCTGCTGCTTCCCCCTCTGACTCCTTACCTGCATGTGGCTGTGGGGATCTTGGCATTGGTGGTGGGATGTGTGCTCCTACCCCTTGTTGATCCTGCTGAAGCTGCTTTCTCAGGATGATGATGTGTAGCATGACACATACTGTGAATATTGCAGTACATTTCCATGGACTGTACTGCAGGGCTCCACCAGATGTATCTAGGCACTGGATCCCCGACTTCAGCAGCCCAAGCACATGCTCTGTGATATTTCTAGTTTGAGCATGTGTCTTATTATGCTGTTCTTCAGCAGATATGTGTATGTGTGTATTTCTGATGGGTGTCATCAGCTACAGTTCCAGTGTATAACCTGTATCCTCCAGTAAATGACCCTGTAAGATATCCCCCTAATGAACATCTGATACAGTTGGGAGGTGTGCCAGATATGAGTTGTGGTAACTGCCTGGGTTGCCAGCACACACATTCAAGATGATTCCCTTGGCATTACACATGACTTGGTGGTTAATAGAGTGGAAGCCCTGTCTATTTATGTAGAGCCTTCCCTGTTCCCCAGGTGGTACCTTGATTTCTATATGTGCACATTCTATGGCACCCAGTACTTCAGGTTAGTGTGTTACTGGGTAGAACTGCATTTTTCTGGCCCTATCCTCAGGAGTACAGGGAAAATATTTGTGGTCAGTAGCATGTTGAAGCATAGCATTCAATAATTGATTTAGGATCCTGGATGTTGATGCCTGTGACACCCTCAGCATGTCCTCTGTTGGTCTCTGAAAGGTACCAGTAGCTACACATACCTTTGTCTCCAATGGGATGGATTCCCCTGGCATTGAGCTGAGGACAACAGAGGTTGCACAGTTCCTGCAGTATGTCTCTATCCTCTCTGTATTGCTCTACAATTTCCACATCATGTAGATTGTGATGTTACCCAGGGTATGAAAACTCGTCTCCTTCTTGGCCTTGGTCTATTAGTAGCAGCAGCAGCATAGTCTTCAGCCTGTTGCACATACACACAAATTAAAACAATAGCAGCCCTAACATTGTTTCTGTGTAGACTCCTTTCCATGGCTGAATTCCAACAGGTTTTGCAATTTGCAGGGAAAACCAGCACTGAGTCTATATAGTTGCTTTATAGATTGTTGAATAGCTCCTTCATCTTGGATTGGTCGATTAGCATTCAATTTAGCTGCTTATGCTGTAGTTTGCATGCCATGGTGTTTATCTTGTGTATGGGGCTGTGCATGGCTCTACACACCATATAGAGCTGCTTACTGAATCCAAAACATTGTCCTACCATGACGCATCTCAGCGCAACATGCATACAGTGGGAATGGACTGTGAAGGCTTTGCTGAATCTGGCTGAATATGTTATGGAAAAAAAAATGTTGGCACCCTGTGTAGCAGTGGCTGCTTTGGTTTGTCAGAGAAATGTGCATTATTTGTGTAATTCTACAACAACTGAATCTCGGATAAAAACATACTGATAGCTAACATACAGCAAGTAGAGACTTCAGGAAATTTGTCTACAAAGCTCAATGTGCAGTAATTTTGATGGACTGCTGGCTGCAGGAACTGCAAGGCCTAATACACTCCATGAGTTACTGGAGCTAGGAATTATACTGAAACACAATTCAAACTGCTGAGATAAGGTGGAATCAGTGTTTATTACTCAAGGAAGGAGAAGGAAAAGAAAGAGGTGTGAAAGAACTAGTAACCAAGGATCCAGGACTGAAATCATCGCAAGATTAAAAGTTAACCCATTCAGGCCTGCACTGCCATCCATTATACTGGCTAATGTTTGCTCCCTGGAAAACAAAATGGACTACATAAGGCTAGAACTAACTAACCAGAGCAAGGTGAGAAACTCTTGTGTATTTATCTTCACTGAGACTTGGCTGAGCTCTAGCATAAATGACAGTGCAGTTCATGTGGAGGGACTATCATTATTTCGTACATATAGAATACAGTCTCTTTGTGGGAAAGCAAAGTGGGGTGGTGTCTGCATCTACATCAATAACAATTGGTGCACCAGCTGTGAGGTGGTAAAAACACACTGCTCTGAGGACCTAGAGTGTATGTCACTGAAATGCAGACCCTTCTACCTACCAAGGGAATTTAACAGTGTCAGCATCACAGCAGTATACATACTACCCAGTGCCAATACAAACGAAGCACTAGCTAAACTGTATCAGTCTATAAATGATTTGCAAAATCAAAATCCTGACAGAGTACATATAATAGCACATGACTTCAAACAAGCAAAACTGAAAACAGTCCTACCTCAATACTTCCAGTATGTAGACTTTGCAACCAGAGGGTAGAATACACTGGACAAGGTCTATACAAATATTAAGCTAGTATTTAAGGCAGTACCTCAGCCTCACTTGGGTAACTCAGATCACCTTGCCATTATGCTGCTACCATCTTACAGACCACTGTTGATCAGGGTGAACCATCAGTGAAGCAAGTGAGAGTATGGCCAGAGAGAGCAGTCTCAGCACTACAAGGCTATTTTCAGAGTATGGACTGGAACATCTTCAAGGAGGCAGCCACAGTAAACCAATACATCAAGCTGGAGGAGTACACTGAATCAGTGATGGGTTACATCTCAAAATGTGTTGATGGTCACCAAAAGCATCATCACAAGAGCCGACTAGAAACCCTGGCTAACAAGTGAAGTGTACGAGCTCCTGAAAGAAAGGAATGTGGCATTCAAGTCTGGTGATAAAGTGGCTTTTAGATTGGCCAGTTCTCAATTAAACAAAGGGGTGAGGGAGGCCAAGCGCAAATATGGTGAAAAGATCATGAGCCACTTCTTCGAACAAAAGGACCCCAGGTGCCTGTGGCAGGGCATCCAGTCCATAAGAGATTACATGTTCCCATCTTCACAGTGTGATGATGGTACAGAATTCCTAAACAAGCTCAACATTTACTTCAGTAGGTTTGAGGAAGAAAACAAGGCAGCCGCAGAGAAAATCACCAACAACCAGAGTGAGGAAGAGCTCATCCTCAACCCTGCTGATGTTAGAAGGACCCTACTAAGAGTTAACCCCAGGAAAGTAGCTGGACCTGATAACATTCTTGGAAGAGTGTTCAGAAACTGTGCGGACCAACTAACAAATGTACTCACAGACATCTTCAACAACTCACTGAGTCAAGCTATTGTGCCCAAATGTTTTAAGTACACAAACATTATACCACTGCCAAAGAAGTCACCACCTGCTAGCCTATCATCTGGTAGCTCTCATCTCCACTGTGATGAAATGCTTTGAGACACTGGTCAAAGATATAATAATATCCAAACTATCTGCAGACTTTGATCCACTCCAGTTTGCATACAGACCCAATTGCTCTATGGGAGATGCTATTTCTTTGGCATTACACTTATCGCTGGACCACCTGGAGAACAAGAATAGCTATGTGAGGCTACTTTTTGTCAACTTCGGTTCAGCTTTCAATACATCATCCCACAAAATATGATCAGAAAGCTGGTTCAACTGAGCATCAGCACTCGACTATGCAACTGGATTCTGGATTTTCTTATAAAGAGACCCCAGAAAGTGTGCATAGGCAAGAATACATTGGACAGCATCACTTTGAACATTGCAGTCCCACAGCGATCTATTCTAAGCTCCCTGCTTTTCACCATATTAACCCACGACTGTACTGCCAAGCACAGCTCAAACCATATAGGTTCATAGGTAGGTACTAGGCTATCTTCCCGAAGGCATTTATAAGCCTTGCCAGAATATGTTGGCTTTCACCGCCCCCTTAGATTAGTTCATTATGCCACTGTCCAGCAGAGCTACTGAAGTGATCTCCAGGGTAAACTTTCTGTTTCTCATCCACTCGTCAAGGTTTCTTTTGAAGAGTGTTAGTGAGGAGCTCTGCCTAATGTAGATTGGGATCTTGTTCCAAAGCATGGGAAGTCTCTGGGACAAGAATCTATCCCTCCAGCATGTCCTATTTATTGTTGTGGTGAGGTTTAGATCCCTAGAGAGTGTGGCTCGAGGGGATAAGGTTTTCTTTAGGTGGAGCATGCCCATCAATTCTGGGTTGGACATGGCCTTGTATGTCAGGCAGAGATCACCTCTGAGTAGGCGATATGCAACCGAGTACAGCTGGAGTTTCTTCAGTCAAGCTGCATAGGGCATCTGTTGAAGGCCAGTGATCCTCTTGGTGAGGTACTTCTGTGGTCTTTCCAGCTGTTGCAGGTGTCTTGTAAGGTACATCCCAAATGGGGCATTGTACTCTATGATGGGTCTGATGAGTGGAGGGGCACAATGACCTCTTTTGATCTAGATGTGAACCCTTTTGTGATTAGGTGGGCCATGTAGAAGGATTTTCTAACTACTTTGGCAATGTGATTATCAAAGGTGAGATTACCATTTCCTTGGTCCCCAGATCCCTTATTCTGTCTTCCGTATTTAGGGGACTAGTTTGTGGGTACTTTGTTTATTCCAAAGGGGATGACTATGCACTTTCTGGCATTTAGCTTGAGGCCATGATTTTGACACCAGATATCTGTACCAGTGAGACCCTTTTGGAGGATGTCTGTGTCAGCCGGAGAGTCAATTATAGCCCCTAGTTTGCAGTCGTCTGTAAACTTGGTCAGCCATAGTCCTCCTGTGCTTGCCTGTACCGCTGAGAAATATATGCTGAGCAGGAGGGGTCCTAGGACTGAGCCCTGGGGAATGCCACTTGTAACCAGTTTAGTCAGACCTAGCTCCCACAACTCTCACCATGTGGGTTCTGTCCATGAGCCAGTTGGCAACCCATCTTCTGACGTAGTGGTTTATGTTCAGGCTGGTGAGCTCATCTATAATATCAAAATGGGGAATGGTGTCGAAGGCCTTAGCAAGGTCTAGGTAGGCTGTGTGTATGACCTTTCCCTTGTCTATAGCCTTGGTAACTGTCTCAAAGAAGTCCACCAGGTTTAGGAGGCATGATCTGCCCTTAACAAAGCTGAACTGGGTAGGGTCCAGTGTTTGGAGGTTCCCAATGTCTCTGTTAATGAGTTCCATGATGCTCCATAGCCTTGCAGACCAAGCTAGTCAGGCTTATAAGGAGATAGTTCCCGAGGTCTGTTGTGGCTCCACCTTTGTAGAGCAGAATAACCTGCTGTGCGCCACTCTATGGGTACGTAGCCTGTGGAGAGGCTGAGTTTGAACAGTGTGTTTAGGTGAGGGGTTTGTTCGTCTTTGAGCTCGTGTAGGACGCAGCCTGGAACACCGTCCAGTCCCATTGATGCTGTGTTTTTGGCTTTGGAAAGGGCTGTTTTAACTTGAGTGTCTGTGATTTCGGGGACTCTACATTCTTCTGGTATGGTTATAGGCCCTTTTGGGGGGTGAGAGGGGGTGAAGTTTGCGCTGAACCTGTCTGCCAGGATGTTGGCGATACCAGTTGGTTCAGTGTATTTTGTGCCATTCTGCATTAACTCCGAGCAGATCTCAGCATTGCCACTTAGATTCTTGACATAGCTAAAGAATGCCTTGTGGTTATCTTTGGAGTCCTTGGCAATTTTTCTTTCAAAGCTCACCTTGGATGATTTTATAAGGGATCGTAGTTTCTTGCTGATACTGATCAGGGATGTCTTCCCTTCTTAGGATTTTATTCTTTTCTGTACTAGTTTCCTCCTTCTATTGCACAGCTTGTTTATGGCAGGAGTCCACCAGACTGGTTTCCTTTTCTTGGAGGAGTGAGTCTTGATTTTGCTTGGGATGGCACGATCCATGCTTTCTTGTAGGTGTCCGTAGAATGCATTAGTAAAGGATTTTGCAGCTTGTACAGCATTATCCTTCAGCATGGGGGCTTTGAAACTTTCCACCTTGGTCTTAAGTAACGTGAAGTTTGTTTTTGAAAAGTTTTTCATGGTGGTTTTCTTGTCTGGGGGTGGGGGCGGAATGTGGATATCCAAAGTGATTTGTTTATGGTCAGATCTAACCAGCGAGGGGTTGACCTCCAGTGTGAAACACCGGTTGCCCATGTTGGTGATGACCAGGTCCAATATGTTGTCACCTCTGGTGGGAGTGTTGACCAGTTGAACCAGGGTGTTTGAGTTTATAAATTCTAGGAAATGTTGGGCAAGGGAGTTAGTACGTGAGTAGTTCTCCCAGTTAATGTTTGGGTAATTGAAATCACCCAATATTAAGGTGTTTGGTAGGACCTTTATGTTTCCCAATGTTTCCAGAAACGTGGAATGGGAGTCCTGGGACATGGTAGGTGATCTGTAGCAAGCTACAATTTGAATTGCAGTTTTTCCCGTTGTTAGTTGCACATGGATGATCTCTGAAGCATCATGCTGTGCCACTAACCTGGAGGTGTGGGTATCCTTGATGAATATGGATACACCCCTGCCTTTTGTATTTCAGTTTGGGTTCTGTGGCCAAAATTTATGGTATGAGTTGTAGCCTGGCAGTGCTGGGGTGCTCTCTGAAGCCTTAAACCAGGTTTCTGTTACTGCACATATATCGATTTTTTCCATACTGAAGAGTGCCTCGAGTGCATGCATTCTGAAGTTTAGACTTCTGGCACGGAGAAGCATTACCCTCAGTTTTTTGTTACTTGTGCTATTTACGGCAGTGGGTTTGTCTTTTGAGCCTTGTCTAAAAAAGGCACTATGGGGGTGGCAAGAGCCTTGGCCAGTATTCAAAAGCCCAAGGGTGACAGGTGCAAGCCGTCTCTAGCGTGGCTTGTTGAGCATGTCATGCCAGGCGGAAAGACACTGGATCCCCCTTGAATGACACCAGAAACTTAGCCAATTGTTGAAATCAAGAATTTTTTCTTTATATCATGGTATCATTCTTGGTGAGGGCAGGATGCTATTCAGGGTTAGGGTCATACCGGCCTGGGCTACGTGATCAGAGAGCTCTTCCATGTCTCTTTTCATGTAGTCCAGGGAGGTACGGCTCAGGTCATTCACACCAACATGGACAATGACAGAGTCATATTTGTACTTGTTCTGGAGTGACCTGAGTGCTTCTGTTATTTGGGGGATCCTGGCACCCGACAGGCAGCTAACAGTAACCTTCTCCTTATTCAGCCTAGTGAGTTGGACATCAGTGTGCCTGACTATAGAGTCACCTATTATTAGTAGTATGTTGGGTATGTTATTTTGCCTTAAGGGCTGTGATTGCATGGCACACTGGTTTTGTGAAGTATGTTTTTCATGGTTTGTGTTGGGGGGTGGAGGTTGCTTGGATGTTTCTTTTGGAGGTCTCTGTTGGTTTTGCAGATTTTTATTTAGAGACTCTGAGTATGTTTTTATGTATTTATGTGTGTTTTTTGCCGGTGCTGATTTAATGGGTTTATGTGAGACTGATGGTGTGATGCAAGTATTTCCCTTCTCCTCTTGACTGTCTGATCCAGTCTTGGGTTGAGAGAGCTTAGCCTCTAGTTTGGCTGTATAATTGCATCTTTCGCATGTATTAGTGTTTGGTGGTAGGAGGAGGTGGTTGTCTGTGTACATGAGGTAGTTGTAACATTGCCTCAAAATACCCAGATTCACCAGTTGGACTGGAGGCTACACCTGAAACTGCCCTTTGGACATGCCTGGATAGGTACAGTGAACAGTTTTACTAGATGGCTGGTAAGGTCAAATAGAGAGCCTTGTCATTCTGTACAGTACAGGAGGGTCTAGTGCTAGGGTTTATAAGTGCTTGCTATAAGTTTTGAGCAAGTGCCGGGCTGAGAAATGAATGGCTTGAATGCTTAAGTTGAAACTTTGTCTAGTTCCAAGGAAAAAATTGAAGAGAAGACTTTGTGGAGCCAGGAATAGTTATACCCTAGCTAACCGGCACTGCCTGGTGCGCAAAACCAGGCAGATACGGTAATTATAGCAGGGAAATGAAAGAGATAGAAATTAGCCCAAGATGGCCAATAAACTACTAATTTCTGGGCTGAAACCACTTCTCCAGGGACAGATAGGCTGCTCAAAGCTCCCCTCTCTCGCAGGTGAACAGAGAAACTTCCTTCTAGCCAAGTAAGGTATGGGCAAACACAGATATTTGTAACACAGCCCTGAATTCAGCACTAACCTGAAAATTGGACTATACTAGCTTAGCAAGGTGGGAAATATATATATATATATATATATATATATATATGTTGGCTTAGTGTCACAATGTCTAAAATGTCTGTTCCCCATGTTCAGTAAATTAAGAGACACTTCCAATAGATTCTGGGGCTTCATGTATCTTTTAGCGGAAGGAATGTCTAATTTTGACTGTCAAAGTTTACACCAGTTATGTTGAGTCTCAGTAGATTTTACATCCCATGAAGGAAAACTGTGATGTACCCTCATGACCTCCAAACGTGCTGGAAAGAAAGGTGTTGAAATATGAAAATGCCTTCTTCCTTTTTAGACTTATAATGAGCCTTCACAGGTATTGGCACAGGTCATGGTTTCCCTTGCTTAACAACACTGAATCTATATATGCTCTCAAAAGGTACTTTGTAAGATGCTGGATCCTCACCCAACAGAGGATAATCTCTTTAGTCAGCCTTTTGTACTCTACCTCAGTAGTAGGGGAGACTAGCTGAGCCCAGTCCATTACCAGAAAGGGAATATTCTTCAACAGCTTTATTCTCATTCCCTTTTTTCAAGCTTGTGACCTAGGCTTAAGAAGTTCTTCCACAGGAACCTGTCTCAAGCTTCAGAACTCCTAAAACAATCTTTGGGGTGACCAACCTTTGTTTCTTGTTTGGCGGCAAAGAAGATACCTATTTCAATATGATCTTTTGGTAACAAAGTTAACTAAGACTCCCCAGGTATTACAAAAACAGTTTATTTTCCCTATTAATGGGAATAGCTAATTCAGAAATTTTCACTTACCCACTGTGGTGGGTTAAGCCTAAAAGAGGATGAGGACCACCTCAGGCGGTCATACGGTGGAGGTCTTGTGAACAGAGTCCCGTAATTGCTCCTGTGTATTAGGCTTTCACTGGTCCCTCTGCTTTGATGTACCTGTGGGAGCAAGGTTTGCTTTAGTCTAGTTCTTTATTTTGCTTTATATAATTTATAAAGAGTGAGGGCACAGGTAGTTCCCTAAGATTATGGGACCAGCTGTCCAGCTATGCTAGTTGTTCATTCAATGGTCTTCATTGGTGGAAAGGTCTATTGCTGAAGCCTCATTTGGAGTAGGTATTTGCTTCACCTGGGGTTTCTCATCTGTGAAAAAATTCTTAAGAACTACGGTGTAGGCTAAGCAGTCAAACATACACTGATGTATAGCTTTAAGATCCTTTATTGGTTTTCAAGAAGAAGACATTCAAGCGCTGCTCCATATGTTTTATCTTTTGGAGAGTGAGCTTATATATTGTAAAAGATGGGGGCATCTCCAGGGTTATAGGCAATCAGGATGTGCGGGTGTGTGTTGTGGGCATTCATCTTTATTGAAAAATTTGTGATGTCACTCTTGGCTGTTAACCCTGGGAGCTTCCCATTTAGTAATTGCAAAGTTTAAACTATGCATTATAGACAATTATCTAAAAGCCAGATTACATGAGAAATTTGCCTTTTGTAAACAGTAGAAAGATTTTAAGCTATAAACAGTACGTGGCTCAGACTGTAATAGGCAATCCACTATTCTACAAAAGTCTCTTGTAGACTAAACAGACTTTGCCTCGCTTTCATAACCTTCTTCTGGAATGCTTTCTTCTCAGTTTTTCACTGTGGTTAACTGGGGTAAAAACTGAAATACAAATAAAATGAAATTCAACTAAAATTAAAGCTAAATGATATAAGTAAAATGAGCTTTGTCAGGAACAACACCCCCTATATCTCAAAAAGGGAATCTGTCATGAAGCATGTTTTGTGAGTCAGAACCAGATAAGACATTAAAAAATGCATATATATATATATATATATATATATATATATATATATAGAGAGAGAGAGAGAGAGAGAGGTCTACTTCACATGACTGAAAACTCAAAATATTGAATTTCATTTGACCAAGACCACAATACCGAATTTTCAAAATACTGAAAACTCACTTGACTGAGTCTCATTATACTGAAAGCTTACAATGCTGAATTTCAAAATACTGAATTTTAAGCCATAGACATGCACACTTACATAAAACTAAACTACATTCAGTTAAACTAAAATTAAACTAAACGCAGTATTGAAATAGAAATAAAATGAGATTAAACTCAAATTAAACTAAAGTTAAAAAATATACATAAAAGTATAAGTAAAATGAGCTTTGTCAGAAACAACATCACCACCTGTAACCCAGAAAGGGAATCTGGAGTCCCAATATCAAAAAGGCTTCCACTGAGTGTGGTTCTGTCTTCATTCCTGGTAGGCTTGTAGGTCCCCAGACTCCAATAAATTGTAAAAGTGACTATAACTAATCAGGGTGTCCACTGGTGCCCAACTGGTCGGCATCTAACCAAATTTGTTGTGGTCCAGAGTCCTCAAATTTAGAACAGGGATTATGGATTTAGTGGTGTTAAGCCTTGGTCCATCTCTGGCTTGCAACCTTAGTTACCAGATCAGTTCTCTTTTTTTCCAAAACATCATTGTGGCTCCCATTTAGGGGTATTTTCAGTACTTGGTTAAAGGATGTGGCGCACAAAATGGTTGTGGCCGGTGTGACTCTTAGCATGGATTGCTAGGGGGTTGGTGTGATGGAGGACCAAATGACATGCAGGTGTTTGGCAATCCTAGTCTTGAGTTGGTTGATGGTTTTCCAGATATAGAAGGCTCTGCATTGCGTGCACTCAGCTCTGTATGCAACCCCCTTTGAGTTGCAATTTCCTCGGACACTAGACCTGTAGCTGTTCCAGTTGTTGGGGCAGTAGAAGCTGTCCTTTCCACTCATGTATTTACAGTAGTGGCAGGGGGGTGTGCTGCATGGAAACGTCAGGGGGGGTGGTGCTGTGTTTTCCAAAATGTCCCTGACACTTTTCCCTCTCCTGGGTGTGAACCTGGGCATATTCAGGAATATGTGTCCAAAGGATCTGTTGCCAGAAATGATTGACCAGTTGTTCTTAATTACTTTGATGATCTCTGTGTAGTCAAGGGAGTAATTCAAGACCATATTGAGACCCTATTCTTTGTTGTTGGTATGACATGGGAGTCTGAGTCTGGTACTGAGTTTTAGCAGTCCTTGGGTTTTCTGTTCGATGATGGGGTCTAGGATCATCCTTGGCATCTTGCCAGAATAGCCCCTCACAAGAAAGTCTCTTTCAAGCTCCCCTCTGTTCCTCATGAAATTATCCCTTTCTTTTGAGAATTTCGCTATCCTTAAGCCCCGGGACTTGATGACATTTTTCTTGAGTTTGAAAGGATGCATGCATCTGGCATAAAGCAGGTTGACCCTTTTAGGTTTGCAATATAAATTGTGTGTTAGTCTGTGTTGGTCAGGGGCCTTACAGACAAGTAGGTCTAGAAATTCCACTTTATCCAGGCTGATCTTGGATATGAAGCATAGGAACAGAGTGGATCTGTTGATGTATGCCATGAATTCTTCAAGCTGCTCACAGTCGCCATTCCAGATCAGAAAATGTCACGTATAAAGCAGAAATAGCATCCCATGGTTGGTAAAATGAAGAATTGTAGATGGTGTCCTTCTCACATTTCCTCAGAGCTGTATTTGCTAGACTGGGTTCCACTGCTGTACCCATAGTGATGGTGGTGGATTGCTTGTAAAATTTCCCATTGAATCTAAAGTTGTTGCTCAGAAGGATGGAAAAGAGCCTTCTCAGAACTGCAATCTCTCCTGGCACAGTGGCAAAATCTTGCTGGCAGCCTTCAATGACTGCATCGATGCAGTAAATGTGGGGTAGAACTGTATATAGAGACTCTACATTGATGGTAATTAAGAAAGAGTCTCATTTGACAGTGATGTCTTTAATCTTGTTCAGAAAGTCCACTGAATTCAGTATAAAGGAAGGATTGTTTTCAGCAAATGATTTGATCTTAAAGTCAAGATAAATTGACATGGGTTCGGTGATGGATCCACTTTTGGCAACCACTGGTCTATAGGGGGGATCCAGTAGGCTTTTGTGGGGCTTGGGGATCCCAAAAAACTGGGGAAGTCTCGGGAATGGCACTGTCAGGAACTCCGTTAGCTTTTCACTAATGAGGCCATTTTGGTAGAGGCCTTCTAGGCTGGTGGTGATGTCCTCATAAGCTGTTTTTATGCGGTCCAGGTCAGTGGGTTCATAAAACGTTTGTCTTCTAGCATCCTTTCCAACTTCATGTTATATGTATCTGTGTCTGTTATGAGGATGCCCCCCCATCTTCAGAGGGGCCATTCTCATGACCTGGGCTACCGCTTATGTTCTGACTCCTATTAATGGGAATAGGAAAAAAACTGATGCCCCAGCTTGTGAAAATGAAACTGAAGTCTCAGAATCATTATCTTAATGAATCCTTCCCTCTGCTGAATATGTTTCCTTCTTTGACTTCTCTGGTTGAACCCTGAAGTTTTCCCTAACTTCTTCTATGGACTTTATTTTTTTTTTTTTTCGTACTAAATGAAGTCCAGCATTTTTGTCTTCAGATTTTGGTAAATTCTTTAAACTTTTTACAGTGTTCATATTACACGATCAAGCCCAAAACATGCAAGCATTCTACATGGTCTTTGCTATGATGACTGTAATTTTGCATATTAATTTTATTACAGGGGTTGGAGTTGGCATGACAGTAAAGGTGACTACCTCAGAGACCCAATGTGCAGGATTTCATTATACCTTTTGGCCAGGGTTATAAAGGCCCTAGTAGTCTTTAGCCTAGTATATATCTATGGATCTATGAACCTGCGTAGGTTTTCCCAGACTGTGATGCTATAAACTGCATATATGTTTACTTTGTAGTAACTGAAAATGGTCTTGTGACCAGTCCACCTACCCAGTTAGCCAAGTCTGAATTAATAAGTACACACACGCACACACACAAACAAACACACACACACATGGATCTATGTTAGATTACTGAAGTTCCGAAACTTCGAAATTCATATGGCCGAGACTATATGATCAAAGTTTCGGAACTTCAAACATTAAAAAACTTCTATTTTTACCATTTTTGCAGGGGGGGCAAGCCCCCATGCATCCCCCATGTGGGTGGCTGTGCCCTCTGCACCCCCTGATAATCAAATATAACAACTCTGAGATTGCACTACTTTGTGGAAAAGGGTACATTTCCCGTTCAGCTCCGTACAGCGATCATCATTCAAAACTTCGATTATATGGTCCCAACCATATGATTTTTGAAGTATTGAAACATATGTGTGTGTGTGTATATTTTTATATATATATATATATATAGAGAGAGAGAGAGAGAGAGAGAGACAGAAAGAGATAAGTGTATGTATACCAAAGTAAATCTGTTTAGAGACTCTGGCATAGCTAAACCACTGTATTTAAAATAATAATGCTTAAAGAAGAAATAAAATCAAAAATAGCCATGAAATCACCAGCTCCACTGGCAGAGAGGGATAAAGCTCTGAATATGACTCAGATGAGTTAAACTAGTGTCTCAGGCATTTGCTGGATTTGGCTTAGGAAAGGAAAACAGTGAGATACCTAAGCTGGTTTGCCTCTCTGGACAGGAATCTGAGACTTGAGCAGACCTACCATGGGAAAATCCCTATTGGAGATCAAGGAGCATTCAGAGGGGATGTCTAGAAGGTGGCAGGGTCAACTGATAATGTGCACTCCAATGCATATCAATCCCTTGGATAGCATGCAATGTAGAAGGGATACTAGGGCATAAAAGCAAAACCCAGATCCTTGAACAAGGATGATGACACCACTCTTGGTTGGCTCAAATCTCATCTCTAAGGAAATGAATGGTCAACAGGGTTAATCCAGGAGAAACAGAAGGGATGCTTGATGGTTGGCTCAGGAACCACTGAAAAAAAGCCACTCAGATTAAAAGTGGAAATTGTTGTTCTTCGTTGGTCTAAGCAAGAAGGAAAGGAGCCACTTCTTTTACTGTTTCAGGCCAGCAGAAGTAAAAAAGGAGGGCTGGTAAAATCTACATTATGATTTACTGTTACAATTACTACACTTTTAAGATCTGTAAATTTCTGGTGTCTTTATGGTACTTAATAGGGATGTATCTCTTCAAAGTTATATGGTACTTAATAGGGGTGTAGCTCTTAAAAGTTATGTAAATTCATCAGGACAAAATGGTATGAGGGACAGAACATCGCCCAAGACATGTAGGTCTTTCAAAGTAACAAACTTGACTTGAATGAGCATTATGCTATATGGCAGACTGAGATCCTTCATTAAGAAGGTGGCTTATCTGTTTGGTCTTCCTGGTGGTGGACAGCTACTGTAGATCAATCTGCCTTTCCACCCAACAAGCCTTATTTTCTTATGAGTCAGAGTTGCTAGCTTAGTTTGTTACTAAGAAGTTTACAATATAACAACTGCTTTTGTCCTTCATACTCCATTGGCATTCCTCTTGTCCTGACAGAATTGGTTCCCTTTTCTGGGCAGTGTTTGCTATTTCTGATTATGATGAGCTTTTAACCTTCATCTCAATCATGCTCTTTATGATTTGTGGGCTGGATCAATGACTGTATGCTGGTTCAGGCCTGCAGATATGTACTTGACCAAATATTAGAAACCTCTTTAAAATCTAGTATTTTTCCAACCACCATTAACAAAGTTGTTGCTTCCTCAGCCTTTAAAAAAACTGTCTCTTAAAGTCTTTCACAACTACTGACCCATTTCTAACCTTCCTTTTTCGACTTCAAGCTTGAATTTTATCTTATGGCTAATGGGCACCTATACCCATATTAGTCTGCATTTTTCTGCCTAGAATGTTCTCAATGAAGTGGTGAATGACCTCCTAATGACCACAATAAATCATTTCAACTCTGTTACAGACAGACTTCTCTTCAGCATTTGAAACCATTGACCATGGCCTCTTAATCAAAATCCTACTGTGTTATTTTTTTATTAAGGTCCTTGGGTGGTTTAATTCCTAATCCTCTGGCCATATGCAGAAAGTTGTTTTTGTTTTGTTTTTAAACTCCTCCACTCCATCCCTTTGGAGCATGGAACACCACAAGGCTTTATCTTGTGCCTTTTCATTTTCACACTGATTATGCTTTCTATGGGATATTGTCTTAGGGAGAGAGGTTTAGCACATCACTGCTATGAAATTTATAACTATTCTACCATTCCTTACCTCAGGAAAATGCAGTGTTCACACCCTTACATAAGACTTTGTGGTCATACACCAATGGCTAACTGACATTCAAATGAAGAGCAATGCTACAAAAATGAGGCCATGGTAGTTCATGCTGCACTGATAGATTCTTCTACTCTGACACTCCCATCATTTATCCTCCATGGTGGCAGTCAACTTGAGTTTGTAAGGATCACATTTAAGGTGCAATCCTAGGAAATCAAATGAAATTTTGTGACAAAGTATTAGCAGTGATTAAATTGTCATGTTTCAACTGGCAGAATATCTCCAAGACCAAGCATCTTATTACTCAAGAGGATCTTTTGGCATGGTCTATTTCTGTCATGACTGCTGTGGGCAATAAGGCTTGTGCAAAGCTTTGCTGCTGGAGTGTTTCCTAGTATCATTACATTATGTTTTAGGATGATGATTTTGCACTGCTTCTATTCCACTACTGTTTCTTCTTTAAAAGCTTGATGTTGGTATAGTTGTTCATGCATGACATAGGTCCCGCTTACCTTCATGTACTCTCCTTTCTGGCCTTTGCACTGGGGATCCCAGGGCTGCTAGTCGCACCACTAGTGCAATTCTAGAACTCTGGTTTCCATTCCATTGCTCCCCATGCCCACATCTAAGAAAACTGCTACCATACTGGCTGCAGAAATATCCCATTAGCCTGCTTCTAAGGACTCCCTTAAGACAGTTTTATTTTAGCTGTCTTTCTTTGAGAATATGGTTGCACAGTCATTTGTATTCCCTAAGTGCCTTGTTTCAATATTTCTGTACTTCAAGTTATTCAACACAGTCATATCCATCAGAAAAAGAAGTTATGTACTTACCATAATATTCCACGTGAGTTGTTCATCTCACCTTCATTCTTTACTGATGGGTTCGGAGCCAATCCCTCGGCTCCGATACAGCCAATTGCAAAGTTTGAGGTCTTCAAATAGCTTAAGGCCAATTCACTATCCCATGATGCACCTGTGAATTACCTTAAATCTTGTTTGCTGCATATACCAATACCATATGTCATTCTTTCACTCTCAAGAGAAAGGAATAGAAGGATTGAGTAACCAGGATGGATCCAGCATCTCGGTCATCTATCAGCCCAGGAGGGGGTAGGAGGGCGGGACATAAGAATGAACGTGAGATGAACAACTCACATGGAACGTTATGGTAAGTACATAACTTCTTTATGTGAAGTTGTTCAATCTCGCCGTTCATTCTTTACTGATGGGTAGCGTCCCAAGCACCATCAGTCTTGGGTGGCTCATGGGAGTATATTTCTCGGGACCATGGATCCAAAGCAGGCCCTGTCAACTTTGTAATGAGTGATAAAGGTATGATTTTGACCAAGTGGCTGCTGCACAAATGTTATCAATAGGAAGTCTGGCAGAAAAGACAGATGGTGTAGAAACTGCTCTGGTTGAGTGAGCTTTAATCTTATGTTGCAAAGGCATACTGGCAGCTGAATAGGCAAAAATGATACAATCAGATAACCATTTAGACAGAGTTGTTTTAGCCACTGGTCTCTCCTTCCTGGAGTCTGAAAATGAAACAAAAAGCTGGTCTGATTTTCTGAAATCTTTATTTCTATCCAAATAAAATCTGAGCTGTCTACAAACATCAAGTTTGTGCAGCATATACTCTAAATTGTTAGAATGGTTGGGGAAAAAGACTAGCAAATCAATAACTTGGTTAAGACTGGTTTCAGTGCAAACACTGGGCAAGTATGAGGGTTTGTTCTAAGTGAGACTCTGTCAGCATAGAATATCAAATAGGGAGGCTTGATGGATAAAGCCAGAAGCTCTGACACTCTGTGGGCAGAAGTAGTAGCCACCAGAAAGATGGTCTTCCAAGACAAAAATTGAGATTACAAGATGAAGCTGGTTCAAATGGCAGAAGAATTACGCAGGAAAGCATAAAATTTAGATTCCACGGAGAACAAGGAGATTCCACAGGTGGTCTAATATGAAAAGTCCCTTTGAGAAAGGCTTTGGATAACTTGTGAGACATGATATTCAATCCTTCAAATTCCAGATGAAAATTAGAAATAGCAGCCAAATGAACCCGAACTGTTACTGCTGCAGCTCCTTTGTTAAAAATCATAGTCAAGAACTCTAAGATGGAGGCCATAGAGGCTTGGTAAGGATCAATATTATTTTTAGAGGCCCATACAGAAATTTTTTTCCATTTGGTAAGATAGCTTCGTAGTAGAAGATTTATGAGAAGACAAAAGGATCTGTTTTGTCTCATTGGAAAGATTATGTAACCTTGCTATGATGGGAACTGGAGCAGCCAAGCTGTCAGCTTCAGGGACTGCAGAGAGAGATGAAGATCCCCCGACGGGTTTGTCAGAAGGTCTGGAACTGGGTCCAGAAATCCAACGATCCTCCAAAAGATAAAGTCAAAGGAAGGGGGAACCAAATCTGACTAGGCCAATGAGGGGCTATTAGAATGATGGTCCTTCCCAGGGTTTTTGCTTTCTGCAGAACCTTGGGTATCAACGAGATTGGTGGAAATGCATAGAGAAGACCCGGAGGCCAACCATGTACAAGTGTGTCCCTTGGGGCTTCTCCCAGACGGGGGATCAGGGCAAAGTAGCTTCTGCATTTTGTGTTCATGTGACTGGCAAAAAGGTTGCAGCAAGGCTGGCCCCACCTGCGGACTATCCTGTCTCAGACATTTACTTTTTGGTGGCAGCCGCCACCACGGCATCAACTGGAACACCTTTTGTCAAAAATGATTTGTCAAGGGGGGCAGAAATGAATTTATTAGGCCTCCTAGGGACAGGTTCCATGGTATCCGGAAACTCCTATGCCTTTCATGAGACCAGCTGAATCAGCTCATCAGAGGGCAGAATCACCCAGGAGGTGGAGGGCTGAGACCCGAAAACCTTCAGAAGAAGTGACTCATTTTCAGTAGGATTTTTGGACTACCAGTCACCCCTCTGCCTAAGGATCTCAAGTATCTCAGCAAAGGAGATATCCTCAGAGGGGGACCCTTCTGACTCATCTAAGTCAGTATCCAATGTTAGAGACTCCTGTGGGGAGTCTAGGTGTTTCCTCTTACACAATCTCTTCCTGGGAACCTCATTAGTGGGAGCTTCTGGTGAGGTCTTGGAAGAGCAGGGGCCACCCATTGGGGCTTCCTGAGGCTCTGGGTCTCTATGCTTGGTGAGGACATGTGAGGCAGAAGCAGACACAGGCACTCTAGGGGAGGAGGAAGGTAGAACCGAGGTTGAGGATGTCCTAGGAGACATGACTCTCCTCATGGCATTGAAAGCACCTCTGCTCCGATGCGAGGGAGCTGATGGATCTGAAGAAACAGTCAACACCCCCGGCACCGAGACAGTGGGCTCCGAGCCTGAGTAGGAGCCAAGCTCATCCGAGCCGAGGCCTCAAGAGGCAAAGTCGGAACCAACAAGTCGGTTCAACTGTCCTCCCCAAACCCGAACAGAGAGTGTCGGCTCCTAGAGTCCTTGATAGGCATCGAGGATGTCAGAGTACATGGAGCAAGCATCAGCTCTGAGGGTTCCACTAACATCAGGTCCGCCTCCTCTGGCTCCGAAGGACCAGCATGGCTCAGAGGAGGAATAGTTAGAGTCGGTGCAATGGTCTTCAGCTCCGAAGCCATTTGGGTCGAAGCCGATAACATTTTGGCTAATGCTGGTGCCAATAACAGCTTCTGCACCACACAATCCACGTCCAGATCTGACAGGCTGATAGATGATCGAGAGAATCGTAGCGAAAGTGGTACCGACTGAAGAACTGGACTCTTCGGTGCTTCAGACACCGATTCCAAGACTGGGGACCGGCTCCGAAAGGTAAAGACTGCCAGCTCCGAAGGCAGTGGAGCTAAAGTTGAAGACTTCTTTGATTTCTTGGAGTCCGATGACTTGGAAGACTTTGAAGACCTGCTGGAACCCTCATGGTCACTCAAAATTTCCTGAAACAGGCTTCAACAAGCCTCTATCGATTAGTTTCTTCTTCCTTTCCTGCAGGACCCTAGAGGAGAAGGAATGACAAATGGCACAACTGTCTTGAAAATGCAGAGCCCCTAGACAATAAGCACAATTAATGTGGCTGTGTGTAGCAGACATTTTTTGGCCACACTTTGGGCACTTTTTGAACCCAGACTTGGGTTGCTTTTCTTGGTCAGCCATTGAGAAGAAGTTACTGTCACACAAACAACTAGGTAGTAATTGACTACAAAAAGCCTTACAATCTGGCTAAATCAGAGAGACACACACACACACACACACACACACCAGAATGCAGTTCAATATATATATATATATATATATATATATATATATATATATATATGTATAAATATGACAGTAAAATCCTTTACTGTCAGACAATTGACTAACACTATAAGCAGACTATACAAAAAAGGAATATCTGCTAAGAAAACACACTCTAAATATAAAGTATGCAAGACAGACAATTACTGTTTACACAAGAAAAAATTGTAACAGTAATTATAAATTCTAAGCCTTTCCTAAACCACTGAAGGTTAAGTTTCTAAACAGGAAAAACTCTACACACTCAATAATTTTGATATAAACAATGTGACAAAGGTCACTTACTAAGCACACTCTAAACTCACAAAAAACTTGTAAACTAGGCCTAAAACAACAGGCCACTAAAATGCTACATCACACTCTAAGGGAAAGGGACTAACTAGCAGAATACACACACTAAAGCTCTAAGAATTTTATAAACTATCTAAATACAACTACTATCGAAAATTTTGATTAGGAATAAGAGAAAAAAACAGAATACTGGCCCGAGTTAATCTGATCTATTGCACTGGCAAACTAGATCTGGGGTAATTCACAGGTGCATCATGGGATAGGGACTTGGCCTCGAGCTATTTGAAGACCTCGCGCTTTGCAATTGGCCGTATCAGAGCTGAGGGATCGGCTCCAAACCCATCAGTAAAGAATGAATGGTGAGACTGAACTTCACATGTAATATTTTATCATTGATTTACTTATGAATTTTATTTGATTTTATTTATTACTTAGTTTTGCTGTTTGCTTTTTATCAATTTATGCATTTTTGGAAATGTTAGTTGTGTTTTGGAATTAAATCACATAAATAAATCTCAAGTTGAAGGGTGAATAGGGTCCTAGTGGGTCATTTTCTAATGGTACAAACATTTACAGAACACAGACACAAAAGTTTTCTCCAAAAGGACTACTTGGAAACATGGCTTCCTCAGAAAACAGATACGAATGAGCAAAGGAAATAAGTACTTTGAGTAGTGATGCAGAGCAACCTAATCTAATATCAAAACTGGAATTAGCAAAGAAAAAAAGGAAAGGAAGAAGTTAACATTTTTTATTATTGACATTCCTACATCAGCAGTAGTAAATGAGTGGGATCTATGGAAGGAGCTTCCCCTGAAAGAGAAAAACTTAGGAAATGTAATACAGAAGTTCATAACAAAATTGTTCATCCTCCAAACAGGTTCAAATATATGTGAGAGATGCAACTATTTAGCCAAACTGGAGGTGGAGCTCTCTCATCTCAAAACTGGTGTAACCAGTCAGGAGGAGAAGGTAACCTCACACAACACAATTCCAGTATCACATAGTCCCACCACATCAGCGAACCAAACACATAAATGCACAAAAACATACTCGGAGGCTCTAAATAAAAATCTACCTAAGCAACAGAGACCTCCAAAGCAGACATCCAAGCAAACGCTACCTCAAAACAAAACACACACAACACATAACCCACAAAGTCAGTGTGCCAAGCAGCCACAGCCCTTAAGGCTGAATAACACACCTGATACTGTTGTTATAGGTGACTCTATTGTCAGACACACTGACATCCCGCTCACCAGTCTGAATAAAGAGAAGGTCACAGTGATCTGCCTGTCGGGTGCTAGGATCCGACACATAACGCAAGCACTCAGGTCACTCCAAAGCAAATACAAATATGACTCAGTCATTGTACATGCTGGTGTGAATGACCTGAGACGTACCTCCCTGGACTACATGAAAAGAGACATAGAGGAGCTCTCTGATCATGTAGCCCAGGCTGGTATGACCCTGACCTTGAGCAGCATCTTACCCTCACCTAGAATGATGCCACAGTACAAAGACAAAATGATCGATTTTAACAATTGGCTAAAATTTTGGTGTCATTCAAAGGGGATCCAGTGTCTGTCAGCCTGGGATGACATGCTCGACAAGCCACGTTGCTTCGCTAGGGATGGCTTGCACCTGTCACCACTGGGCTTTCGGATATTGGCAAAAGCTCTTGCCACCCCCATAGTGCCTTTTTTAGGCAAGGCTCAAAAGTCAAACCCACCCCCATAGACAGGACAAGGAACAAGAAACTAAGGGTAATGCTGCTAAATGCCAGAAGTCTTAACCTCAAGATGCACGCACTCAAAGCTCTCCTCAGTATGGAGAACATCGATATCTGTGCAGTGACAGAAACCTGGTTCAAGGCTCCAGAGAGCACCCCAGCACTACCAGGCTATACCTCATATCATGCTTTTCGGCCCCAAAACCTGGACCGAACCACAAAAGGAGGGGGAGTTTCCATATTTATCAAGGATATCCACACCTCCAGGTTAGTGGCATTGCACAAAGTATCGGAGACCATCCATGTGCAACTAACAGTGGGCAAGACTGCTTTTCAGTTTATAGCATCCTACAGACCACCCTCTCAAAGTCAGGAATCCCATTCGCTTTCCTGAAAACATTGGAGAACATGAAGATCTCTCCGAACACCATTATATTGGGTGACTTCAACTACCCAAACATTGACTGGAAGCATTACTCAAGCCCCAGCACCTTAGCCCAAAGATTCCTGGAAATTATAAACTCAAATGCTATGGAACAACTAGTCACCACTCCCACAAGAGGGGACAACATACTAGACCTGATCATTACCAACATGGGGACTCTATGCTCCACACCAGAAGTATATCCCTCATTGGTAAGATCAGACCATAAATTAATTTCACTGGATGTCCACATCCCGACCCCACCCCAGCCCAGAAAACCACAGTGAAAAACTTCTCAAAAGCGAACTTCTCACTTCTCAAAACTGAAGTGGAATCCTTCAAGGCCCCAGGGCCAGTGGAAACTACAGCCCAAACTGCAGAATCCTACATAAATGCATTCTACGGACATCTCCAGGAATGCATGGATCATGCTATCCCAAACAAAACCAAGACCCAATCATCCAAAGGCAGGCGTCCAGTCTGGTGGACCCCTGCCATAAATAAACTGTACAACAGAAGGAGGAAGCTACTACATGATAGAGCAAAATCCCTAATAGGAAGGCATCTCTGATCAGTACTAGCAAAAAATTACGATCCTCATAAAATCCTCCAAGGCCAGCTTCGAGAGAAAAATTACACAGGACACCAAAGACAATCATAAGGCTTTTTTCAGTTATGTTAGAAACCTGGGATGCAACTCCCAGACTTGTTCTGAGTTGATTCTAAACAACAGAAAATACACTGAACCCACAGACATCGCCAATATCCTGGCAGACAGGTTCAGTGCAAACTTCTCCACCCCCCCCCCAAAAGAGCAAGTATCTATCCTGGCAGAGGGCTGCCTCCCAAACATCTCAGATGCTCAGGTGAAGGCTGCCCTCTCCAAAGCTAAAAACACTGCTTCCATGGGACCAGATGGCGTCCCAGGTTGCGTCCTACATGAACTACAAGAGGAACTAATCCCTCAAATAAAACAGCTATACAATCTCAGCCTCACTACAGGATATGTGCCCACAGAATGGCGTACAGCAACAGTGGTCCCACTCCACAAAGCTGGAGCCTCTACGGACCCTGGAAACTATCGCCCCATAAGCCTGACTAGCTTAGTCTGCAAGGCTATGGAGAGGATCATCATGGAGCTCATAAACAAAGACATTGGGGACCTACAGACACTAGATCCTACCCAGTTCGGCTTTGTCAAGGGCAGATCCTGCCTTTTGAACCTGGTTGACTTCTTTGAAACAGTCACCAAAGCCATAGATGAAGGGAAGGTAGTCCACACAGCCTATCTGGACCTTGCAAAGGCATTTGACACAATACCCCACTCGGGCATCATAGATAAGCTATCCAGCTTAAATATAAACCCCTATGTCACAAGATGGGTCACAAACTGGCTCAAAGACAGAACCCACAGAGTGAGAGTTGCTGGAGCCATGTCAGACTCAAAACCGGTCACAAGTGGCGCCCCACAGGGTTCTGTCCTGGGACCACACTTGTTCAGTATATACTTTTCCGAGGTACAGGCAAATGTGGGAGGACTATGGCTCACCAAGTTCGCAGACGACTGCAAACTGGGTGCCATAATCAACTCTCCAGCTGACACAAACATCCTTCAAAAGGTCTCACAGAGACAGATAACTGGTGCCAGCGCCATGGTTTAAAGCTAAATACCAAAAATGTATAGTCATACCCTTTGGCAAAACAATGTGCCCACAAATTACCACATAGGCGGAAACCCATTAAGTACAGAGAAAGTTATTAGGGACCTGGGGACCCAAGTTGATAGCAATCTCTCCTTTGAAAACCACATTGCCAAAGTGGTTAGAAAGACCTTCTACATAGCCCACCTCATCATGAAGGGTTTCACATCTAGATCAAGAGAGGTAATCGTGCCCCTTTATTCATCTCTCATCAGGCCCATCATAGAATACAATGCCCCTTTTGGGATGTACCTTACCCGACACCTGCAGCAATTAGAAAGACCCCAAAAGTATCTCACCAAGAGGATCAAGGGTCTCAAACAGATGCCATATGCTGCTCAGTTAAAAAAACTCCAGCTCTACTCAGTTGCATACAGCCTACTTCGAGGTGATCTATGCCTGACATACAAAGCTATGTCAAATCCAGAATTAATGGACATGCTCCACCTCAGTAAATCTAAATCCCTTAGAGCCACATGCTCGAGGGACTTGAACCTCAGCACAGAAATAAATAGAACTTGCTGGAGGGACAGGTTCATAACCCAGAGGCTCCCTTCGCTCTGGAATAGAATTCCAGTTCATGTGAGGCAGAGCACCTCACTGAATCTCTTCAAGAAGAATCTCGATAAGTGGATGGGGGATCGTAGGTTTGTCCCAGGGATTACTCCTGTGTCACTATTAGACAGAGGCACAGTAAACCAAATCTTAAAAAGGGCACAGTATACTCAAATCAAGGGGTGGCGTAAGCCATACAGAATCGGGCTAGGCTTATAACTGCCCCAGGGCAGATAGCCTAGTATGAACCTATGAACCTATAAAAAGACCTCCAGCTAAATAAGAATGTCTCAAAGAAGACAGACACAGTTTAGTCCTCTCCTTCTTAATGCTGCACAACAGCGAAAGCTGTGAGCCTAAGTATCATTTGCACTATCATTTAAGGATTGTAAGGTTATTAAAATGTTCCAGTTGGAACAAAAGGATCACATCCACAAACTCAAATCCTTCTTAGTAACTAGTTCTGTCACTGAGAGCTCTCATGATCATGCAAGTTTTCAACTTCAATGAAGTTCACATAAGACAAATGTGAAGAATATTTATATTGGGGAATGTCACCATGTCTATGTCCACTTAAGCACTGGAGGTCAACAGCCATGGATCTTGGGAGAATCAGTTAGCAGGAAGGTTGTCTGAGACCCACTGATTAATGCAGGCTCTTAATTGACCTTGGAGTGAGTCACAAAACCATCAGGAAAATGCACTGATATATCCAGCCTCCGTGACTGTAGAGAAGCTAATGAGTGATGTCTCCATTACAGAAAAGAAAAACTGAAAGCTCATCCATCCAGCAGCTCCTACATTCCTGAGACCTGCATTGCCCAGTGTAAACTCCAGTGGGAAATGGGCATTCATTATGTCCAAAAGCAATTTTGGATGAACAGGAAGCTATCCTCTTTGTATGAGCTTACATTTATGGATAAGGACAACACAAGTGGATTTTATGGAAACAGAAGAACATCAACCAAGGCTCATTTAAATTCTTCTTTCATCGTTCATATATCTTATCAAAGAAATCCAAATATATCTCAAGTTGCTGTCTGTCTTTTCCTGTATAAGAATCAGGATGTACTCCCACTTTATAAATGTTTCGTCTTTAATGTTACAGTTGCAAGCAAGCTATTTTGGTTATCACTAAAGCAATTCATTAGCTTTTAACTACCCACCAGTTGGGTTCCGAGTAATTAGACAAAATTCTTGACACCAGGTTCACAGGTTCATAGGTTTATTCTAGGCTAACATCCACTGGGGTCTTTACAAGCCTAGCAGTGCAACCCCAGCCCAGTGTTGTCCCAAAGTTCCTCAGATGCGTATATGGTGAGGTATGTTAGTAAAGAGGTAGCTAACGGTTATGTGAGTGGTATTTATGTTGGGGATTACTTTACTTACTGTTGACCTCTGTCCTTCAGAGCCATGGGGGTAAGCCCAGGGGGTGAATTTGCAATTTCCCCATCCAATAATCAAGGGTTCTTTTGAACAGGGTTAGGGATGATTTCTGCATCATGAAGATTCAGACTTATCCCATGGGGATCCTTTGAGACATGTATAGGATCTCCCAGAAAGTTCTATTTATGTTGCAAGCAAATTTCAGGTCCTTGAGTAGTGTTTCTGGTGTTGTCTTGTAGATGTGCAAGGGATTTATCAGAGATGGATCTGAGAATAAGCTAGGAATAGATTATCTCTCAGTAACCTGTGGGAGACTGAGTACAGAGATATGACCTTAAAGAGATCTGTGCAGGACAGGGTATTCATACCCTGGGTTCTGCTGGTGAGAAACCTTTGAGGGCATTCCAACTGTTGCAAGTGCCTAGTTAGGTACATGCCAAAGGGGCGCTGAACTTAATGATTGGTCTGATAATGGCTGAGTAGAGTGGTACTATAACTTCATTGGCCCTGGATGCCATACCCTTGCTTATGAGCTGGGCAACACAGCATGATTTTTCTTATTATCTTTGATACATCTTGGTCCCCAAGTATGATGTCAACTCTTAGGAGTGTTTTATCAGTCAAGCAATTAGCTTTGGTGGGCAATTTCCCAAATGGACCTGCATTTCTTTACAGTGAGTTTAATCTGTGGATTTCACACCAATTATTTGTTTGCGTTAGATGCTCTTATAGGATGTTGATGTCATGGGGGGGAATCTATGACAGCTCCCAATTTACAACTGTTTGCAAACTTGGTGATTCAGAGGCCTATGACATTAGTCTTGACTTCCAAGTAAATGCCAAACAGGAGCAGGCCCAACATGGATCCCTGAGGTATTGCATTGGTGACTGTTCTCCTGGTGGTGGTGATCTCACAATCCTGATTTCTTGGGTCCTATCTCTGAGTCACCTGGCAGTCTAGTGAGCTATTGGGGGGGGGAGTTATGCCTATCTCTCTCTCTTTTTTTTAATTAAATTATCATGTATGACACAGGCAATCATACATTTATATTAATGAAAACAAACCATACTGACAATTTTAGTTACAAATATTATACATCACAAACCACTTTGGCATAATTTTAGTTACAAACATTATACATCACATATAATCTATCCAGTCATTGTCAGTCAAACATTTCATAGCTCATTCAAATCTGGCCTTCTTTTAAACCTCATTCCTCCTCTGAATGGATTGTTCCCACAATTCCCATTTTTTTCTGTGTAATTTGCTCCTAACCCTTTCTAAAGATATCATTTCCAGTTTTTTCTCTCTGTTACTATATTCACTATTCACTACTTCCAGCAAAGTTGGTTTAGACTTTGATTTTCATTTTCTAGTAATTGCTTTTATTGGCAGCCACCATAATTAGACTCAGCAAGGCCTTTTTGTGTTTAAGCAATTCCGATTCTGTATCATAGCTCACACAAATCATTTCCTTAGTTACACCAATTTGCTTATCCAGTATCTCTCACAGAGCAGTCTTCAAGTAATCTTTAACGTCTGCCAACTCATTACACTCCTAGAAAATGTGCTCCCAATTACCCCTCTCTTCCCCATCACACCTCCAACATTTGCTGTGTACCTGAGGAAAAATGCTTTGGAGTCTACTTGGGGTATAAAAATACCTATGTAAACAGTTCCAAGCAAAGATTCTAAATCTTCTAGACTTTGCTGCATATTTGGAAGCCATACATATATCCTACCATTGCTTTTGTGAATGCTTCTCCAGTCTCTCTTCCCAACCTATTCTAACCTCCTCTGATTAATTATTATAGTCATCATACAATATTTTGTATGCTGTACTAATTATTCCTTTTTAACAGCAACTTCTGTTCTAGATTCCTACGGCAAAATGTGCATGCCTTAGTAAAAGTGGGACATATGTAAGTTAGGTATATGGTTAAAGTACTTCAAAAT
>NC_056725.1:1016221773-1016284273 GCF_019279795.1 Protopterus annectens
GGTGTTGCTGGCAGGGAGGAAAGAGGAAGTGGAGAGCAGAGTAGCCTGGTACTATCTCTTAGGGTGGGCAGGGAGGTTGGAAAGTGGCACTGTGGAAGGCAAAGAGCAGCAAAGGCACCTGTCATATCATATACACTGCTTGCACAGGGCTTTTCCCCCATTATGCCTCATCTTCCTAGTGACATGTAGTATGACTCCCAAGTATGCAAGCAATGGCACCATGAAGAGGGCACCTCCACCTAAATGGTTAATCATTCCTCATTTTCATGCCCACTTACTGCAACTATGGCTCCATTACAGTCCTAGGTATCACCAGCAGGTACTCATAACTACTGTGTCCCTGCCTCTTCCCATACTCTCTATCCCAGAACAGGAGAACAGGCTATGCCTCATAATTCTTCTTCTAGCAAGCCCCTACAGATGTCCTAGTCACTAGTCAAATGTGGGAGCCCTGAGCTGTTGTCAGGGCTTTATTCCACATATGATAATGGAGTTTGCTCTGTAGATGGGAACCTAAGAGAAACACATATGCTGTCATATGCAGTCAAATGAGCTTTTTTTTTTTGCAAGGATCCTTCCCTTGTATCACTCCATCCAACTCACTCCTGATAAATTCTGTGCAAAATTATGACTTCCTTCTAAACCCAAGACAGTTAAGTTGCGCTTTCCTGCTTCCCCTGGATGTTCTGCTGGAAAAAAGGATAATAATCTAATGGTTACTGCAGAAGCAGAATGATGTTCTACTACTACGTGTGGGTCAAATATTTGTTAGCTACATTTTTTCCTGAATCTGAATCTTTAAGAGTTTGGTGTGTGAGATCTTAATTTTTGTTTCATAGACTTACAGCTGCCTCCTTAGAACTAGACATTATTTGAACGTTTGTTTTTCTCTGCCTCAGCCAGCAAGCTTTGCTCACTACTACATAAGCCAAAAATACCTTACAGGCAAAAGTATTCTTGTCTATAAATGTTTATTTTAGGCAAAACTAGTTTACTTTATTTAGGTTATATCTGAGGGCCACTGAGGACCTTTACCACATACATCAATCTCCTTCCAACTTTCAGATCTCATGACACTTCATTATTTACTGCCCTGCAAGTCAGGGTACATTTTGAAACATCAGGAAGATGACATTTTGTAAAGAAACCTCCAAAAGTGCACGGAACAAGCAGCATCAGTGAGGAGTTTGCCTTAATTCAAAGTAAGCACTGGCATTTTTTTAGAAGGAAATTCTCTGACTGTTTTGTGATCCTTTCCTCCATTTGCCAATACTGATTTAGATTTTTTTTTTATTTAGAAGGGTCAGTAAAAAGATAAGATAGACAATACTACACTTGAATTTAAATTTTGCAAATGGTGGCACAAACAAAAAATGGATTTAATGGCTGTACTTAATTTATGTCAAGGGCAAATACTTCAACACAAGTAGGAAGTGACCTCAGTTTCAATGGAAAATTTCTTGATGTATTTTTTCCAAAGTGCAAAAGCTGGCTGCTGTCAAGCAGAATATGAAGTTCCACGTCTTTAGATCTAGTGGGGCATATGCTGCTTGATAATTGAAATGTGTTAAATGCTGGTTGAGATACCATAGAAGAAAATGGAAAACTTGCATAAAAAAAAAAACATAAGTAGATCTTCAAAATCAGTTCAATCACGTTTGCTTTCATGACACCTTTTCTCACACATGGTTGAGGACTGCCACTTTTGACTGAAGTACCCTGTGGTATTACTTACAGCAATATATTTTTCATTCTTTCTCACAAGGAGCATTCAGGTAGTAATAAAAAAATGCTAACCTGGTGGCCATGTTATAAAAAATACAAACAACCAAACCAAAAACCACCTCCAGAGGAAGCCTTAATAGGCAAAAATAGTAAAATGAAAAAAAGGCTTCCACCACAACGAAAAGTTCACTGAGAAATTCTGTTAAAATGTAGGCTTTAATAAAACAAAGAAATAAAAAGCACAAATTGTGCTGCTCAAGTTGCAGGTCAAACAGGATAAGCGCTTTCAGTTAAAAAACCTTCTTCAGATCCTAGTGTGTAGACCTGACTTACTGCCTTAAATAAAGATCCTTAATTGCTCAACCAATCACATACAGCAATCAGATGCATGCCTTCCTTAAACCTCCATTTCATTTCTTAATTAGGCTTCTCTCTTTCAAAATAGGTTTAATAGGAACTATTCTGTTGAGGCCTGGAAATAAATTAGCTCTGAGGTTCATGATCCATTTGCTTTCTTCCTTTTCAGTTTTGTTGACAATGTCTCCTCCACGGAGGTTAATAGTCACATTTGAGATAACCATAAAGCTAAATGAATGCCCTGGATTTTCAGACACATGTCCATATAGGGCATTGGTTACCACTTTATTCTTGATGTCTAACAGGTGGCGAAGTATCCGTTCCTTAAAATTTCTATTGGTCTTTCCTACATAATAGGCTTGGCACAAATTACAAGTGCCAACATATATAACATTCTTGCTGTTGCAGTTAGCAAAACCAGAGAACTTATAGAACTTATTAGTTACTGGATGAACAAAACTGTTGGAACATTTAATGTGGCTGCAAGCTTTGCAAAAGCCACATTTCCAAGTTCCTAACCTATTTCTTCTTTCTGTACTCTGCTTGTTAGGTATTCCATCATAGGTGCACAATAAATCCTTTAAGTTCTTCTTGTTTTTATAACCAAACTTAGGTGTTTCCCCTACTATTCTCTTCATTTTGCTGTCAGCAGTTAAGACTGGCCAAAATTTCTTGATGGTTTCACGGACATCAAAGGAGTGAGTGCTGTAAGTCATCATGCATTTGAGACTGTTGCTGTTCCCACCTTTCTTCACTTTCATTTTACTAATGTTATAAAAAATCTGACTCTTCTTGTACCAACAGTACATGGGTACTCAAATATCAAAATGACTAAAGTTGCCCATGAATTTCTTAAACATTGGCAAATCATACCGTCTTCTTGCCTATTTGACTAACAAATAGGAAATGATGTGTATTGCACAAATGGCTTTGTGGGACTAGGATTCATTAATGACTGCTGTATCCTGTACTAAAGAATTCACACAAACTCTCATTTTATCTAACCTTCCTCCTGAGGCAATATAAAGACAGGCAGATAAGGAAAATAAATATGAAAAGAAGGAACATCAAAATACTTCTTGTAATATTTCTTCCTAGACTCCTTCATACTGTTCAGCATGTCCTCTAAATATTTGTGTCTGCCTGGAATTAGTGAGAGACCATTCAGGATGGTGTATAGCAAGGGCCAGTAAATGAGGTAGGACCATAGGTTTTCTTCCTGGCATTTTGAATAGAAGAGGGAATCAGTACTGCCTTGGGCAAAAAGTAGTCATGATATTCGTTTTTGGCCTTTTAGACTGCACTTTTGTCAGGATGTTGGGAAATCAGTGGTATGGGAGGGAAAGCATACAGAAAAAGACCTGCCAATTCAGGCATAAGACATCTAATATCCAGGCTACTGCAGTTTCTAACCTTGAGAAGATGAGGAGCAAACAAGTCTAAGTCTGGCAGACCCCAGCTGCTTGTTAGATCTAGGAATATGTCCCTGTCAAGCATACATTCGCAAGGCTCCGCATGCATTCTGCTTAGTGTATTTACGACAATGTGATCTGAAGTGATGTATGCTACCTTCATGAAGATCCCCCTCTGTACTGCAATTCCTCAAGTTTGCATGACTCATCTGCATAGATGGTAGAAGCCCACCCACTCTGATTTGTTTATATACCATGACTGTAGTATTGTCTGCCTGGACTTGGAGGGCTCCCTATTGCATAGCTGGGAGAATAGCTTTGAGAGCCGGGATGAGGGCCATCATTTCCTTGATGCTGCATGTTGATGTGTTTGCCCTGATAATACGCTGTCAAGCCCTTTGGACCTGGGCACCCTCCATACAAGCTCCCTAATCTACAACCCAGTCATTTACTGTCAGTGTCATAGTATACTTCTTTTCCCTGTAGAGCATTCCATTGTTCAACAGATAGTACTGGCTTCACTCAAGATTTCTTTTCTGATACACACACAGCAGAGGAAAGTACAATTGTGCAAGTAAACTTACCATAACAGTAGATGTTCAAATAATCACTGCTGTAGTAGTCATAGCTACAGTGGTTATATCCTGCTAAGCATATTAAAGTCTACCAGCTTCCAAAGCTTCAGGACACCTACCATTCATCTAAACTATTAGCTTCAGCTGAGCTGACTTAAAAGACAGGTTTCATGCCAACAGAGTAAGGGAGACTGAGCTCTGGAAAGAAAATGTTAGCAAAACAAAAAATAATTGTCCACACCCTGGCATAAACAACACACCAAAAACAAGGGGATTGCAGAAGGGAGCAACCACTGCAGCAGTGATTATCTGAACATCTGCTGCTATGGTAAATTTACTTATACATCTGTACTATGTTCATCAAATTGATCACTGCTGCAGTAGCCCTAGCTACATAGGTAGATTACCCTAGCCCTTTTGGGAAGCGAAAGGGGAGGGTCCTGGGACCCCCTGAAGAATGATCCTAACAAGGCCTGCTCTAGACCTAGAGAATGAATCAAATTTAAAATGCTTTGTAAACTCATGTATAGAGGACCAAGTTGCTGCTTCAAGAATACTTCTAGAAACCAACCCTTTTTAAAAAGCCACAGATAAAGTCAAAACCCCAACAGACTGGACCATGATCTTGCTGGAACAGTTTTGTCATGGTGAGTATAATAAAAGGTGATAGCCCTAGAAACCATTTTGAAATCAACTGTTTTGACAAACATTGTCCCTTTTTCTTATCTTCACAAGAATTAAACAACTGATCCAAAGATGTGAAAGATTTAGTTGTGTCAAGATAGTACCAGAACTGTCTGTGGACATAAAAAGTATGGAGAATCCTTTCTCCTCTCCCTCATTTTTAGGTTCAGAAAAGAAAAAAAAAGAAATATGGATAGCTTGCAAACTTGGACACTACTTTGGCATTAAAGGATCAGATCTCAAAGAAACCATGTGTCTGTGGAAAAATGAGATAGGGGTGACTCATTATAAGAGCTTGCAACTCAGATGCTCTTCTTGCAGAGATCAAAGCGATCAGTAAAACAGTTTTCCATATTAAAAGCATCAAGTCAGCCAGATTATCTGGTTCAAAATGAGCAAGTGGATGAGTGATTAAAGAATCGTCTTAAAAATTTGAAAAAGGAGGGCTGAGAGAATCCCTGTAACAACTTACCCCTTTCATCACACTTTTTGTTAAACTCTGCCACAGAGGAACCAAAACTAATTATCTATTCAAAGAAGAATTTTCAATCTCATTTTTCAGATCATCTGTGTAGTTCTGAGAATGCAACCAGGCAAACCTCCTCAAAACAGTATCAGTGGCCATAGTTCTGGAAGAAGCATCAACTCAGCCATACATACACTGTAAACAATTGACTTGTGACTTGCAAAAAGGAAGAAACTAAATTATTTAAAGCAGAATTTTCCTCACAAAAAAAAAACTACAGGGAAACCATTTCTCATACTTTCACGATTAGTCAGAATAACCTTTAACATGTGCGCCTCCATTTCAAAATTCAGAAAAATCAAACTTGCATAAGCATACACTTTTTCCCGTACTTATCAATAATATTCTCATCCTAATCTAAAAGTAGGATTGGAATTAACTAAATGTTTAGCAGCAGCAGGATTATCTAAAGCTACAGTTGTTGTGTCACGTCTGGGGAGGGTGTAGAAAAAAGATTGCGGAACTTTATACATTCTATCTGGCTTTTTTAGGGGCATCAGGCTATAAGGAAAATTGCAGGCAGTAATACAGATATCCTCCAAAGCTTACAGAACTAAAGGAATGGGTGAAAATCCTGGAAATTCTTTCTGTAACAACTCCTAGTATTTTCTGAGGGACTGAGAAAACTTAGTGTTCTCTCACTGAAAACATTGGCACATTCTGGAAACAGTCTCAAAGAAAGAGAAAACCCCACAGAGAGAATCAGAAATTGAGCTGAGTCTGAATCAGAAAACTGAGAAGTCCCTATTATTTATCTTCTCGGGAAAAGAGGTATCTTTTTCTTTTACCAGAAGCCACCTTGTAAGAAGGATCAATAGCCTGAATTAAACCCCAAGCCAGACCCAGTAAACTACTTCTGCCTAAGGAAATTTGAGTAGATATATGTTGTTTTCTGTTTCTCTCTTACTTGAAGAACAGGGCCAGCAATGGTATCAATGACAACAGCAACTTCTCCAGAGAAGGGAACAGCATTCTTACCAAACAGGAAAGCCTTACCTGTTCCCTCCCCAGGACTGAAAAGAGTGGCTCTCCCCTGCCACTTGAGGGACCCCAACAGGAGCTGCAGAAAATGTGGCTAACGCCCAGTCCATTGTGGCTGTTGCTGCTACACCAGATGGCTCTGTTGTGAAAGATGAGTGTTCAGAGGAACAAGCTATGGCCATAACACAACTGCTGCTGAGCCAAACTACTAGCCTGTTGTGGTGGCAAAGTTTGTTTGCTTAACTTTTTCTTTTTGTAGCTGGAAGGATGACTGACCAATGGACCTACAGTTTGTACCATGATGAAGCTGAAAATGGTTCCTTTTTCCCTGGGAAAAGAAGCAGCAAAGTTGATATCAATTCTGAGTCTTTAAAAGTCACTTTTTTCACACAAAACATTGTAAAAATCACTGTAAATCACTTTGTCACCTTCCTATTTGACATAAATACAATTTCTCCACAAGAAAATTAATTCAGTTAATTTAAACAACTTTTAAACTGACAGAAACAAAATGCGCTCCCAATTAAAAGTATGGTTATGTCTCATGACAGTCTATTAACACATAAACTCGTAGCTTAAAAATAACTTTCCTGAAAAGGAACGTACAATAAAAACAACAGTTTTTTAATGTAGAAGGTTTTTCCCCAAAGGGAACTTACCTGCTCAGCAAAGCAACAGCACAATATGATAGCTGATCCTTGAAAGTCCACAGAGGAGTGCTCTCTTCAATGGGAGGAAAGTTCTAAAGGGCTTGGCACCCAAACCTGTCTTTTTGGTCAGCTCAGCTTGAGCTGACTGATGGTTTGGGCATGTGGTAGGAACCCTGAAGCTTTGAAAACTGTCCATCTGTTATATCCTTGGCAGGATATAACCCATATAGCTAAGGCTACCGCAGCAGTGATCATTATGATGAACATTAAAGGTTTTCAAACGATGGAGGTACTGGTCCCATTTGATCCATAAATACCACTAAAGCTTTCCCATATGATGATAAGCCAGGGCGCCAACAGAATGCATACTGAAATGTGTCATTGTAACCACATGTACTTTCTTCAAATGATCTTTAGTTTTGATCATTATAGGGTGCACAGGTTTAAAAGCATGAGTTTCTTTTTTTTTTTTGATCCTCTTGGACTAGGGCAAATGGGTCTAAAAGTGTAAGTTTCTTTTTTTCCTTGATTCTCTCAGATCTCATCCTACTGGCCTGGCCCCAACCACCCAATATCCATGCCAGGTCTACCAACCATCTGTCAAACCCATTCCCCAGTCTACTCAGATATTGCCTGGGCCAGTCATGGATCCAAAGGTTCTCCTCTGGGCTCAGCCATCCGTGCTTCCATTCTTGGGAGGCAGGCAGTCTTTTATTTGCCCTACCCACTCCCCCCCCCAAGCTCTTCAACTTCATCAGAGGGCAACTCCCCTTTCTGGACCAAGGCACCCCTTACAGATCATCATTGATAAGCACCCATCCTTCCCTACTGCTCTGTCAGACAGCAAAACCACTAACTGAACTTGGATCACCTGATTTGTAATCACAGCTTTATCCACTGGAGTGGTTTCTTTTCCTGAGGAAGGTCCTCCATTGACCCATATTTAGAGTCACTCATAAGGCCAATGTCTGAGAGGGGATGAGGGTGGAATTTCTATTGTTCACAGTCAGACTCAATTCAGCAAAACATTTCAGGGTGAAGTTCAAGAAATCTAAAAAATAAGGCAACTGTCTGGGTAAGGAAAGATTTGAATACCACTTGTCCAGCAGAAAGCTATCACTGGAGCCATACATTTTGCTAATAGTCTGGGTGCAGTGAACAAGCCAAAAGGCTAGGCTTTTAATTGATAATGGTGTCTCCTCCTGCTGCAAATCTTAGGAATTGTGTCTCTCTTTTTTTTTGCTGATGCTGACTAGAATATGAAGGCATGTGTCCTTTATGTCCAGGGTTACTATGGATGCTCCCTGTGAAATGACAGGTAAGAGTTGGGAAATTCTTACTGTATCTAAGCACAAAGGTTTGAAAAATCTGTCTAACAGATCGGCTAGTTCTACCCTTCTCCTCAAATTTCTTGTATGCTTCCTGTGCTAGGGGTCCAAAGTGGAAATCTTTCCATAAGGTGACAATAATGACCCCTTACTGTCTGAAAGGGGGTAGTCGTCAACCAAGCATGCTTCTTGACGACTGGCCCCATGATGGTTACCCTGCAGGATTCATCTACAGAATCATAGCTGCACTTTTAGGAGTGTTTGGTATGAAAAATTACAAAGGTTCAGCACTCCTGTCATAGGTCTTTATCTTTGATCCCCTCCACCTTGGTCCTCATTTGCTTAAGCAAAGTCTGCTGGTAAGAGAGCACATGGGACTGGCAATTTAAAACCCTAAAAGTAACAACTGTGTACACCTTTTCCCCAAATCTGTCCAAAGCTCTACTCTCTTTTTTGGTATGTGATCCCTGTTTGGAGCCAAGCCTACTCCCTTGTTGGGATAACACATCAGGATCAGCTAAAGGATTTCTATACAGACACCTGCAGAAATCTTTGACCCTAGAAACATGGCTAGGTTTCATAGAGACACAGGAAGGGAAACAGGCTCCAGTGATGAATTTCAAAGACATCTTCCAGGACCACTGCCTAGGCTGAGGCAAGTTGGGCTGCATCTGTTTAGGCTTCGGTGCTTTGTGCCCTTCTATGCTCAAGTAGGGCCACCTCTGAGGCCTTGAGAAAGTGACCAAGACCTCAATATAGTCCCCAGGAACCTCTTCATATACAGAATATTAGGAATCCCTTCTTCCCTCCAGTTATCAAAATGTGGGTCTTGGTGGCCAATGGATGGGCTGCAGCCATAGGAATATCTGAAATTTCAATCAGGGAGGATCCTGTCTTTTCCTACAGTTATCAAACTGTGGGCCTTGACAGTCAAAAGATACAGTGTGGCTTTAGGACCACCCTAGATTTCAGTCCAGGAGGACATGCCAGATACTAAATACATGGCATCTGCTGAGCTGTCTTCCCAGACACCCTGGTCACAATGGATTCTGTAGTCAGGGACTGCAAAAGCACCCCTCCTAGCAGAGAATTCTGGACCACAAAAACCATGAGTCACTGATGAAGACTTCAGTTCTCATTTTCTTCCATCGCTTTTCCAAATGCTTCTTTTAGGAGACAGGCCCCCAGAGGCCTCAGATGACACTACAGCAGCTCTAAACCAGGTTCACACCTCTTTTGTGGCAGTGAACTCCTGGAGAGAACATTGACTCCGACAGTCTTTATGGAGAATTTATTTGCCATACGTCAGGTGGTTATTAATTTTAGAAACATTTTCTTCTGTACTAGAATCTATGCCATGGATTTGTATTTACTGATTATCAAACAAAAATTGAAAGGAACCCCCCCCCCCTCTGGGGTACTTATCTGGGTTCAGAAGACTGAAATATGCCAAACAATATACCACACTAAGTAACAAGATGCGAACGCTTCTGCATAGCAAGAAAGATCTGAAGAAGACTTCAGCCAATACAGCCTTTACACTGCTGACATCCTAATTCGGGAAGCAGATGTCTGACAAAGCCCTAGGTGAGGGAAGAGCTTTAGAATACTGACCAGCCCCTGGCTACCTGCAGAACAGAATATTCCAAAAGTGAAAACTGCTGTGAATAATATGATGAACATACTTGCTTTTTCTTAAAACAAATGTGATATGAATCCAGAGTCATGCAAATAACATCCTCTCAGTCTTCATAGGGCTAATTCATCTTTCCAATCCCCCTGAGACCTTGTGAAGGAAATATTATTAGAGAATTTACGCTTTACCTTTATAACAGCGATCTCAAAAAGGTCGACTATACTTCCGCAAACTCCGAAATGCAAACATCCCAAATGTCGAAAACCACATGTGTGAACGGCTAAATCTCACCCCCTTTTGACCCATGGTAGCACTGGTGTGGAGGTATGGTGCGACCGGAAATGTCAAAATTCGACATTATTTTGACATTTAAGAAGTGATGCGGTTTCAAATTCGCGGAAAACGGGTCGATGAAGTGGTAGGTCGATCATATGTGATTGACGATATAAAGGTAAACCGAATTTACTTTGCATCTCGCAATGCATATTTTTCTACACCATCACTGACAAAGTGTTAAAAATAATAAGCATGGATGCAGTACAATACAATTCATGAATTTTCTACCCAAATGCATATCTGAGAACACATATGAATATCTAAAAATAAATACTTTATTCATTTCAGTTTTAGAAAGTGATATTAACATTTGAAATGTTGTTAATACACTGATAGAGGACAAATAATCACGTGGCAAAACTTCAGAATAATAAGTCATTTTCTCATTTTTTATTAAATGCCTCCTCAACTGTATTACTTAACAGTTTGTCCTAATCCTGATTTCAGCTTGCCTCTAATATAAATATTTACAAAGCATCTTTAAGTGTTTCGAGAAGTAGTGCGTCACAGCTTTTCCTACTGCCCATGTATGCAGGCATCTCTTCTTGTTAATGTCAGCTAAATGCAAACAATAAATGAAGGGCAAGTACCAATTTATCAAACATACAGTGTTCAAAGCCATCTTTTTACAATGCCAAGGGCAGTGCTGAATGTAAGTAATGATGGGTGAGTGTCCCTGTGAGACAGCAGCAGAGACCCTGCCTCTATAGTATATCCAGCATCCTGTAGCTGCTGAGCGACTTCTTCCACATTCCACCGTGCCTCTTCCTCCTCCTGACTCAACAGGCACTTAATAAGATGACAATAATAAACGGTTGATACGCACTTTGCAACTAACTTAGCATCCAAAAGCAGTGAAAGAAGCTCTGTATCACAGGTCATATCATCAACCTAGAAAGTTGGGAAAAATAAATTAAATTATGATTGCACTGTTTATCTGACAAAAAAATCTGAAGAACTATGATATTACTACAAGCCTTTAATATCAGCATATTCTCAATTGCTTAGTGATTTTATAAATGACTTGAACTTCTCTATCAAACTCAGCCTTCCATGGTAAGAAGCAGTATTAGATGTCTTTCTCTCTCAAAATGTTAAATTATCAAAATGTTGTCTACCTATTACTAGAAAAGTTTAGTTTGTACAGCACCAAATATGCTATAATGAAGTCATATTGTGTGTGTTATGTTTTATATGTCAGTCTTGTGCCTGCCAACCATCTTTTATGCCACCTATATGATGTGCATGTAAAACTGTTAAAATCTAGTAGATAGAGTACCACTGTTGTTAATTTCAATGCCTTCTTTTGCATGCTGACTCCAGTTGCACCTGAAAAGGGTCACTGGACCAGTCCACTTACCCAGTTAAATATAAACTAAACTAAAAGCTTTTGTGAGAAAACTACACAGCTATTAAGGAGAAACAGGCAGGGCAGAGACTCACAGTAAATTAAACTATATATGTGCAGACTTGAATGGACTGCCAGACTTTTTCCTGCAATCACCTGCCTGCATTTCTTAACAGCTTTGTGTTGGCATTACATAAATACATAACTTTTGTCAGTTATCTTACTGTGATTTGTAGAGATGCAAAACCCAGCCAGCCATCATTGTTAGTGCAAGGCAGTGCATGCAGAGCTTTCTTTTTTGTGATAAAACTAATTTATTTTGAAGAATCTACATCAGCTAAGAATGACAGATCATTGAGAAATCTGGTTTAGTAATAACTCTTGCAATAATATATGTGAAGAATAAAATAACTGTACCGTTCACGACACCAAAACAAAACAAGCAAAGCTCCACACCCAACAAACAGAAGTATGGTATGACTTTTTTTTTTTTGCACTGAACATTTTTATTGATTTTTCAATACAAAATATGGCTGCACAAAAAAAAATTATTTCGTCATTTACTAACATCTCATACTGTTCCTTCTAAATATTCACTTATTTATTTACTCTTTCTTGGTTGCATAGGTTCCACTAGGCAGGTAGCCTTTTATAGGGGGAGACCCAAGGTGGTATTTATACTACTAGGGGAAATTTGACCATGGCATCGGGAATGTTCCTCTACTCTTTTCCATAGGTGCAATGGGTTCTTTTTTATCCACTTGAACTACCACCAACTCAAGCAGACACTGTTAAACTCTGTTTAACGTCTCACCCGAAAAACGACACACTAAGGAGTACAGCACCCCACTTATGCTGCACTGCAGTGTCAGTAAATGATCTGCCCAGTGTGTGAATAGAACCCAGAGACTTCTACTCTAAAGGTGGGTGTGCTGCCTGTTGCACCATTGACACTATCTAAATCTCATGCACATATACCCAAAGTAAAGCAGTCTATCCCATTCCAAGTTCATGCTAAAAGTGTTGAACTTAGATGTAATTGCAGCAATTTTAATTTTATCAGCACCACCATGCAAAAGACAAAATCTTCCAAGTGCATTTTATGTTTTTAAGGAACTGTGAATGCTTCCAACAGATTTCCTATATTTCTGTCATCCTTATATTTAGAAATTGGCTAATTATTCTTGCAAGTCCGTAACACCATCAACATTGCACAAAAATATACCATGCCTTATCAGCAAACAGGTTTTAAAATGCATTTAGTCCAAACTGGTTATATTCAAAATACTAAAAGCTAAACATTAATGCACATATTCTAATTTAGCAGACTGGACTGTCTCTTCTCTACAGCTCTGTAAACAAGTTTTGAAAAACCTAAACACCAAATTTTTTAAAAATTTGCATTCTCCAGACTACGTCTCCTACATTTTACTTTCTTCTAGATTTGGATCATCTTGACCTGAAGGTCGAAAACATCTGATAAGCACTTTAATGTCTGGTCTGTATGCAAGAAATTCTGTCTGCCCCTTGCTGTGTATAATGTCCTATTCTCTGATTCCTTATTCCAACTTTGGTTTTGTTCCTATAGGTAGGTATCACTGATTTTCGAGTAGAAAAGCATATATTTTTCCAATCAGTCACATTTCATTTCAAAATCAATAATGTAATTCCTGCAGGTTTCTATTTTCCCTTCTCTTTCTCTTTTGCTTCCAGTTCACGTGTTCAGTCACTGTTACTATTAGCAGGCAGTGTCTCCACCTACCCCCTTCCAACAATCCAAACTTATCTTCCAAAAATAATTACTGATTAAAAATAAATGTACTGCAATGATCTTTGAAAAGTAGACATATGGGAACAAAAAAATAGATGGAAGCAGGAAGGGGAGGGCAAATGCAGAAAAGGGCTTAGAAATGGATTAAAATTACCTAGTAAGACCTTATTAAGTTGGATTATGTTGGCTGCCAAAAAAACAATTACTAGAAAATGGAAATCAGAGATAAAAAAACTGGAAGATGCCTCTTTAGAAAAGGGAAGGAGCAAACTACATGGAAATAAATGGAATTTGTGGGAACAATACATACATAATAATGTTCAGGAGGGGGAGTGAGGTTTAAGGGGAAGGCAAGTATTGACCAATTTTATGTAATGTTGGACTAAAATACAGTTGTTGTAAAGAAAAACATATAATGCATATGTGTAAATTAAAAAAAATAATAATATTGTCCATTTCCTTTTCTATTAATGTAAGTGTGCCTATGTTGACTGACAATTTAATAAAGGCATTTAAAAAAAAATACAAATTACATTTTGAGACACACATATATATGCAGTAAGAATAAAAGGCAGTTAAGTAGTTTATGGAAGAGAATACTTCCTAACATTTAGAAATAATCATTACATTGTATAAAACTTAATAAAAAAACAAAAGGAAGAACAAAGTCTTTACGACAAGAGAAACGGGTAATAATGTAGATAAAGAAAGAATTGAGAAGAAATAGGCACGGGATGAGTAGTCTAGCACATGGAGAAAACTAGAGGGATATAATAGTATTCATTAAGAAAATGAAGCCTGGGCAGCCACTGCACGAAATCACAAGACAATGGAAGATTAGTGTAAGCATTTCTCATATGAAAATGGGAAAAAGAAGCAGCAACAGCATATTAACATGTATAATATAAGGGGAAAGTAGCAGAAGACTGGTAGGCCAAGAGGATGGTTAATCTCTGAACAGCCAGTCACAAAATGCTCACGCTGAGGAAAACATCTGAAAATAATACTGCAAAAATACATGGAAATGGGAAAGTATTTCTGAGGAGAATAAGGTGTGCAATATAGGTGCTGTAAAGACATCTTAGTGGCAGACAACTTCAGCTCTAACTTGATCCCTCTCTCCCCCCCTCAACCTCCCCTCAGGAAACCAACAAATATAACACCCCTTACTATCACTAAGGAACAGGTCCTCAATGCTCCCTCCAGGGTCAAGAATACTGCATCAGTGGGCCCAGACAATATCCCTGGATGCCTTCCAAACAGCATGAAACATGACCTATTCTGCCCTCTGGTATTATTGTTTAATTGTAGCCTTCAAACAGGCTTCATGCCTCATGAATGGAGAACAGCAACAGTTAGCCCTCTGTCAAAGGTGGACCATCTACAGACCCATAAGTCTCACTAGTCTCATTTGCAACGACCTGGAAAGAATTATCATGGAACTGATCAATAATGACATAGAAGGCTTCCAAACACTGAACCAACTCAGTTTGGATTTGTCAAGGGCAAGTCATGTCTAGTCAACCCGGGTAACTTCTTTCAGAAGTTCACCAAAGCAACTGATGGAGGGCAACGTGATTCACACTGCCTACCTTGACTTGGCAAAGGCATCTGACACAATACCACTTGTGGGCATTTTTGATAAACTCAGGTGGTTAGGAATAAACAGAAAAAAATGATCCAAACTTCCAGAAAAAAACAACAAATAATAAATGAAACACCTACTGGAAAGAATGACCAAAAATCATGGAGAAACTTGGCGTAAACAACCGTTTATTTTTTGCTTTCGTCAATAGACTTCTTCAGAAAACACAAGACAAAAGTATCTACTGCCACTGAGTTTAAAAAGTACTTACAACCAATAGAAAACTTTTGATCAATTACATCATAATGTTTTAAAAAGACAGTGTTAAAAAAACATTTGAAATTGTATTTAAAACACTAAAATACTATTACTTGTGTAAATAAACTCTCCGGTTCTTTAAAAAAATTTGATGTTAACATAATCATCCATCCCAGATTCACTATCGGAATTTAACCTTATCTGCCTTCTGTTCTAAATCTGTTTTAAAATCACCTCCCCTCATATCACAAGTACCCTGTTCAAACACTGAAACAAAAACATAATTAGGGCACTTTAAAGTGTGTTTAAAAAAAGCATTTCTATTTCTTTCTTTCTTATACTATACATAATAATAATAATTCATGTCAATTGTTTTAATAGATTTGTTGATGACCTGTTTTTATTATGGAAGGGGACCAACGTTGTGTGAACGATTTTCTAACACATTTAAACAGAGGGTCCGAATTTTTGAAATTCACATTAGGGGACGTTGGCTTAAGAGTTAACTTTTTAGATGTCATTTTAGAATGGGATACAGGTGGACACAGATTTATTATTAGAATTTACTGTAAAAAAAAACATTCACTAATAGTTATTTACATTACACCAGCCAACATTCTCAGTTTATTAAGAACAACATACCCAAGGGGCAATTTATTAGAGCCAACCGCATGACGAGTGAACAATATAATTTTTTAGAAGAAATTGAATTTATTATAGCCTTATTTTTAGTAAGGGGATATAAACATGAATAGTTAAAGAAAACATCTGCAATGGTATCAAATAACAGAATGAAATACTATCCTCCTATTCTAAGGGTTTCATTTAGAAGCAACAAAAATAATGGTAATGGTCATTCAAGGGTTGACAACAAGTTTTTTTGTTGTTTGAACATGACAGTAGATAATGGACATATAAGAGGCATCATACAAGACAACTGGAAGATTTTAGAAGGAAACCTAGATTTATACACGTCAGATGGTTCTCATCTACAGTTTGTTTATAGGAATCATCACAATTTAAAATTGCTGTTTGAGAGAGATAAGAGCTTATACAAACAATCCAAATTGTTATCCAACAGAATATTGGGTATGTATAAGTGTGGCAATTGTAATGTATGTAGATTTATTTTAGAAGGGCCTTTTGTCAATCTGACACATTTGCCACACACTATAAAAATACCTGGTCATTTCAATTGTAAAAGCACTGGTTTGATTTACATAGGGGTCTGTTCTTTTTGTATTGCATTTTATATAGGTATAATAACACGGGCATTACGTACAAGAATTAGGGAACACTATCATAGTATAAGAAAGAAAAACAATAGGAATGCTTTTTTTAAACACACTTTAAAGTGCCCTAATTATAATAAGTTTTTGTTTTCAGTGCTTGAACAGGGTACATGTGACATGAGGGGAGGTGATTTAAAAAAAAAAGAGTTAGAACAGAAGGAAGCCTTATGGCAAATAAGTTTAAATTCTGATAGTGAACCTGGGAATAATGATGATGTTAACATCAAATGTTTTTTAAAGAACAGCAGAGTTTATTTACAAAAGTAATAGTATAATACTGTTTCAAATGCTATTGCAAATGTTTTTAAACGCTGTCTTTTTAAAACATTATGATGTAACTGATCAAAAGTTTTCTATTGGTTGTAAGTACTTTTTAAACTCAGTGGCAGTAGATAATTTTGTCTTGTGTTTTCTGAAGAAGTCTATTGACGAAAGCGAATGATAAATGGTTGTTTATGTTAAATTTCTCCGTGATTCTTAGTCATTCTTCCAGGTTAGGAATAAACCCTTATGTCAACCAGTGGATAGCCACCTGGCTCACAGACAGGACCCTGAAAGTTAGAAAATGGGAATCCACCTCTACAAAGAGGTCAGTCACAAGTGAAGTCCCTCAGAGATCAGCCCTGGGACCGCTCCTTTTTAGCATTTATTTCTCTGAAGTCAAGGGCTTCTGGCTCACCAAATCTGCAAAAGACTGGATTAGACTCAGGAGTAGTCAAAGAATTCCACACCGACAGTAATGTTCTCCAGGAAGGGCTGTCACAGGCGAATAACTCATGTCAGAGCAACAGACTAAAACTAAAATGCCAAGAAAACAATAACAGCATCCTGTGGAAACTCATCCCCCGGTAACTATCATATTTACAACACACCCCTAACAGTTCAGCCAGTAGTCAGGGACTTGGGGACACACAGACATTAATCCAGCCTTTAACCATCACGTGTCTGTCTACGGTAGTGAGGAAATCATTCTATATTGTGCAACTCATAAACAAAGGTATAGCATGTAGGTCCAAGGATGTCATTGTTCCACTGTATTCAGCATTCATCAGCCTTATCACTGAGTACAATGCTCCCTTTCTTATATACCTAACCAGGCACATGCAACAACTGGAGCATCCACAGAAGTTCTTCATTAAAAGAATACAGGGTTTAAGTAACCTGTCCTATGCAGACCACCTCAAAATCCTCTCCCTGTATTCTTCCTCTTACAGACAGTTAAGGGGAGATCTATGACTGGAATACAAGGCAATGCCCCTGATGGACCTCCTGTATTGCAGCAAAAAAAAAAACAGCACAAGAATTACCCATTCTAAACACTTAAACCTTGCCTGTGATATAAACAGGACCTTCTGGAGAAATAAGTATGCATTCCGAAGACTACTCCTTCTCTGGAAAAGATTTCCTATCCATGTGAAGCACAGTTTGTCCTTAACCCAATTTAGCTGCAACTTGGATAACTGAATGTGGAAGAGAAAATGCATCCCTCTTTTGGCACCTATGACTTTAATGGACACAGGCACACTGTAAATGGTTTATCTCCCAGGTTCCTGCTTGTAAATATTTCATCTCCCAAGCTTCTGCTTACACTTATCAAGGGTACCAGAACTTCTTAGAGATTTGGGATACATGACTTGGCTTATAGGCTTAAAAACGTTCTTGTGCTCACTAGCCTAGTAAACACCTATGAACCTTATATATATATATATATATATATATATAGACCAAATGAATTTTTGCAAATTTCCTCATTTGAGACTATTTGATTCATTAACTCTTTCAGTGAAACTACATTCCTGCTCCCCCACCACCCTTTTTATCCAGTCTTATCAATTTCTTGCCTTCAGCGATGCTCTTTTTTTCAGTCATTGCTTACTGTTTTGGTGTTTTACTTCTGTGCATTTTACTCAACAGAAAAAATCTCAGCTAGATAAATTTGCATTTGTCAAATAATATGAGCCTTCCCTTCTCGTACATCTTTTAACTAACAATGACTAGGAGGGCACCCTGCTCCATGGAATCAGTTTCTGGTACAGCTTGTTTGAGATATCTGACCATCAAAGCACTTCATAACCAATTACTATATGCAAATGTCCATCCTCATTTACATTCTGAGTCAATATAACCTGCTTTTTTTTCTCAGCTTTGTTTTTTTATGCCCCACATTTGTGTGTTAAATTTAAATTCTGTGTTCTGATCAACAATGTGATACAACTAAGAATTGGCCAATTAATCAGTTTCTGTAACACTGCAACCAGCGGGACTGAGTAAAGCTTCCAAACTTCTGTTTTCAGTTGGAGACTTCACCTTGACTCCCTACATGTAAGGGGAGACCCCTCTCCCTTCATTATAGCTAACTCCAAGGCTGCCAAACACTTGAGTGTTCATAGGTTATTAGGTGTGTACAAGGCTAATGACCCTGGAGCCTTTACAAGCCAGCCCTTAGGATTACCCTGGCATCGTGCCACCCGACCTTAGTTCCCAGTGCCTTTGTCGAGTAGAGCCACTGGAGTGATCCTCAGGGTGAATTTTCTATTTCTCATCCACTCATCAAGAATTCTCTTGAAGAGGGCCAGTGAGGTGCTCTGTTTGACATGTATGGGAAGTCTATTCCACAGCATGGGCAGTCTCTGGGTTATGAACCTGTCCCTCCAGCACGTTCTGTTGATTGTGATAATGAGGTTGAGGTCTCTGCAGCATGTGGTGCACAGGGATTGGGATTTCTTTAGAAGTAACATTTCTAACAGTGCTGGGTCAGACATGACTTTGTAAGTCAAGCAGAGATTGCCTCTAAGTAGGCGATATGAGACGGAGAATAGTTGGAGGTTTTTGAGTCTGTTCATATAGGACAAGTGTTTAAGGACTAGGATCCTCTTTGTGAGGTACTTTTGTGGCCTCTGCAGTTGTTGCACGTGTCTAGTGAGGTACATGGCAAATGGGGCATTGTACTCAATGACTGGCCTAATAAGGGAAGAGTAGAGGGAGACAATGACCTCTTTCTTCCTGGATGCAAAACCCTTAGTAATGAGATGTGCCAAATAGAAGGACTTTCTGACCACAGTGGCAATGTGGTGGTCAAAAGAGAGGTTGCTGTCAACCTGCGTTCCCAGATCTCTTATAACACCTTCTATGTTCAGTGGACTACCACCGATGTGGTAATTTATGGGAAGTTGTTTTTTCCCCATAGGGGATGACGACACATTTTTTGGTATTGAACTTAAGGCCATGGTTCTGACAACAGTCGTTGGTCTCAGTGAGGCCTTTCTTAGGATGTCAACATCACTTGGGGAGTTAATAATGGCTCCGAACTTGCAATTGTCTGCGAACTTTGTCAGCCAGAGTCCCTTTGTGTTGGCCTGGACTTCTGAGAAGTAGATACCAAACAGGAGGGGACCCAGGACCGATCCCTGTGGGACTCCACTCATGACTGGTCGGCAGTCTGACGTGGAGTCAGCTACTTTCACACTGTGGGTTCTATCTGTGAGCCAGTTTGCAACCCACCTAGTGATATATGGGTTGATGCGTAGCTTAGTGAGGTTTTCTATGATTCCTAAGTGAGGAATGGTATCAACCACCTTGGCTTCATCCACAGCTCTGGTGACTGACCCAAAGAAGTCAACCAAGTTGAGCAGGCATGATCTACCCTTCACAAAATCAAACTGTGCGGGATCCAGAGTTTGGAGTTCCCTATATCCTTGTTTATTAGGTCCATGATGATGCGTTCCATAGCTTTGCATATCAGACTTGTCAGGCTAATTGAGGCAATAATTCTCAGGGTCTGTAGGCGCTCTTCCTTTGTGGAGAGGGATGACTGTAGCAGTGCACCATTCTGTAGGGACAAAGCCTGAGGTGAGGCTGTGACTGAACAGGGCACACAAGTGAGGTGCCAGTTCACTCTGTAATTCATGTAGAACACAGTCAGGGATATTGTCAGGTCCCATAGAAGCTGTATTCTTGGCCTTGGACAGTGCTGTTTTAACCTTTGCAGCAGTAATACTGGATTCCTGGCAATCTACTGGTATTGAAATTGATCCTTTGGGGGGGGGGTAAAGTTGGCACTGAATCTGTCGGCCAGTATATTGGCTATATCTGTTGGCTAAGTATAGGAGGTACCATTGTGCAGTAGCTCAGAGCAAATCTGGGTATTGCGGTGGAGATTCTTTACATAACTATAGAAGGCCTTGTGGTTGTCTTTACTATCTGCTGCAATTCTGTTTTCATAGCTAGCTTTAGAGGATTTGATGAGGGATCTCAACTTTTTGTTGAAGCTGATAAGGGAGTTTTTCCAGTCTTGGGACTTCACCTTATTCAACATCAGTTTCCTCCTCCTGTTGTAGAGTTTGTTTATGACAGGGGAACACCAGACTGGCTTCCTTTTTTTGGAGGAGAGTGTCTTGGTTCTACTGGGTATGGCAAGATCCATGCATTTGTGTACGTGGTTGTACAGTGCATTGGGGTATGATTCGCCGGTCATGAAACTATTCTCCATTTGCATGGGTGCCATGGAGTTAGCCACCTCTGTTTTTAGGAGCCCAAACTTAGCTTTGGAGACGTTTTTCATGGTGGTTACCTTTGCGGGGGGGGGGGGGTTCCAAGGTGATTAGTTTGTGGTCGGATCTAACCAGGGAGGAGTTTACTATTGGTGTAGAGCAATGGTTGTCCATGTTAGTAATGACCAGATCAAGGATGTTGCTACCTCTAGTGGGGGTAAGAATGAGCTAGTCCAGGGCATTGGAATTCATGAATTCCAGGAATTGTTGGGCAAGTGTATTGGTACATGAGTAGTGTTCCCAGTTAATGGAGGGGTAGTTGAAGTTGCCCAGTATGAGAGTGTTAGGTTGGACCTTAACATTCTCCAGGGTGCTTAGGAACGTGGAGTGCGAGTCTTTGGACATGGTTGGGAACCTATAACAGGCTACGACCTGAATCGCTGTCTTACCCAATGTTAGCTGCACCTGAAGTATCTCTGATGTGTTATGTTGTTATGTTGGGTTACTAGTCTGGAGGTGTGCGCATCCTTTATGAATATGGAAACACCACCGCCTTTGAAGCTTCAGTCCAAGTTCTGTGGCCGAAAGGTGTGGAATGAGTTAAAGCCTGGCAGTGCTAGAATGCTTAGTTTGACTGCTGGCCCAATCAAACAGGCTTTGATCAATTAGCAGTCACTCAGAAGACAAAATACCTAATCTATTATCTTAAGGAAGATATAATAAGCAATATAAAATACCTAATCTATTATCTTAAGGGAGATATAATAAGCAATAAAGTATTCTTTCTGATACCATGAACCTTACAGGGGCAACTCTGACAGTTAAAACAGTTAATAACAAGTTAAATTCATATTTTTGTGGCTAAATAATTGGTATTGATTTTTCATGTAAGACTTTGTCTACACTTGTGTGCATATATCTCTCTCTCTCTCCCTCTCTCTCTCTCTGTACATATATATATATATATATATATATACACACACACACACACACACACACATGGTAGGGCCATGGCCGTGCATTTTTCATTCCTACACTTACTAAGGCTACTGGAAAGTTCATAGAGTGATATTCCAAACCAAAGCACTTATTATAAAGACAGAAAACATGCTGCATCCATTCCTGATTGATCAGCACAAATGAAGAAACCTGATACGCTGTTTACCATGTCTGCTGCTAATGAATGGATATAAAATGCCCATATTTGCCCTTAAAATATCTTCCCCAATCTCATTATTCCTATAATCTAAAAAAAAAGAACTCTATCCTGATAACAATGAATGTTGTCTTGACATTCATGAGGACAGGCTTCTGATTTACATTGCTTAGTTTATTTCATGTATGCCAACATAAAATTTCAATGGTCTCACGATCCCTAACCAAATGCAAACCACATCTCTGAACTTTAAAGAGATGCTGCTATGACCTATTGCAGCTTAAAAACATTATGATCTCCACCACAGTTTAAAGCCAACATTTAAAAAAGCTGATGGCCTATAGTTCACCATATGTGGCACAGTTATAACTGCCCATCCATTGTCTCTGGAACTCTGCACCCTATTCTTACTTCACTATCGACTTTAGCAAATCAACAAACACATAATGTACTAGCTTGTAGTAATCCACACTAAATCCACAATACAGGCGTTTTCTTGGAGTTCCTATACAGTACAGTCTAGAGTACTTATTTTCCTGTACTTCTATAAATATAATTTTCTGCTTTTCTTTACTTAACAGACATTCCCTTTTTTATCTCCTTACTAGTCCTTTGCTGAAGAAGTACACATAAAACTCTTTAGACATATTACACATTCCTGACTATTCCTTTATCATCACATACTCACTAGCCATAGTAAATCGAATTTTGCATTCTACTTGACTTTTTTTGGCTAATCAGCCCATCCTCTTTAAAGCTCACTGTTTTGTTACAGTTTCCACTCTACCTGCCCCTGCCTGCTCAGTCATAACATTGATGATGATTTATTTTTAAGTATCTACCTCCAAGAACAGATAATGCAACAGTAAATCCTAAAACAAGGGTTTTCTAACTACCTTGCATTCCTAGCCTGTATTTAAAAAAGAAGTGGCTTTCTACTTCTCCTGAATGCACCAACAAAGCTCAAATCTACTGACATAAGAATATGTGACTTACTTTCATCAAAGGAGTTGGAGCACGCTCTAAACAATTCTTCTCGCTGTATCAGTAGATTAAATCACCTATATGTTTCAAGTAACATTTAGATTTTTATAAATCATCTTTCAGTGGCTAAGCTTTCAATTTATCTGTTACATTTACTTTACTTTTCTTAGTATTACTAAGGCTTAGATCTTGAATAAATGTTACGTATGACAAACATACAGCCCTCAAAGTGTTTCACCTTAAATGCTTGTTTACTTGGGGCCTGGCCATAATGTTGGAAACTGTCTGCACTGTAAAAAATTTCAAATAAGTCACTAAAATCAAAAATCAAAAGGCTTTGTCTTATTTCTTAATGAAACAAAAACTAAAAGCTGCACAGAATAACTCCAAAGTAATATCTCCATAGGGACTGCCAACATTCCTCCCCCATGTCCACAAGTGTGCTCCTTCACATGCAGGACATCAGCTACCATCAGCAGCTTGGGCAGCCACAGTGCACTGTGCACCCTCCCATACAAGCTGCTGCTTTGGGTGTTTGTGAGCCTCTGTGCTGCATAAACGGTTTGCTGCTGAGTTGGATGGTTGCACATGTGCAGAAGCATGCACTAATCTTATGAAGGCAATGATTGCAGGGCATGAAAGGCCACCTCAGGGTGTCAGGATTCAGTGCATACTCCTTGGCAGACATCACTCCAGTATCCTTGAGCTCTTCACCATCCCCTGACATGGATCAGGTTTAGCCTGAAGGAGGCTAATGTGGGAGACCCATTGAATGCAGAGAGGAGAGACAGTGGCACAGCTGTAGATCAGCTATGGAAGGAAAAAGAAAGCTTTGCAAAATTTTAAAGAAACACTAGATGAAACGTTGGAAGCTTGACAGAAGTTTCATGTTAACAAGGTAGACTTTAAAAAAGGATAACTTAAACCAATATCAAATATCTCAGAAAGGTAATATAAAACTGCTACTACTGGAGGTGTACACAGAAATTAAAAATTTGGAGCCTTGATGAAAATTAGTTTTTCAGGAAAAGTAACTTTTATAGAAGACTTAGATATGGAGGACAAATACTTAAAACTGCTGATATTGCTTATGCAAAAGAATATAACCCTCTGGATGTTCCCCATTTAGAAAAAAGTGCTTATTTATTTTATGAAAACTCTGTACAGAACTAAGATATATGTAGTTATCTTTCATTTGATATGTAGCCTAAAGTGCTGAGGATGAAGCTGCTTTCTGAAACACCCACCCACACAGCTCAGAAGCATTTTTCTTCTCGTCACCAAAACAGTTTACATTAAATGGGAAGACACTTTCTGGGAGTGGCAATCTCTGGGCATAGATTTGAAATTTTGAGCTAACAAGGAGGGAAAATGTTCATAAGAGTGATATCAAACACAGAAAGAGGGTAGCATGTCAGGATTCACTGCAAATGAATATCAACTAATGATGATTCTTACAAAGACCTCCCTCTGGATCATCAGCATGTAATGTCACCCTTGCTATTAAGAATTAAACATCACTTAACCAGCCAATGATTCACCCTCTCCAATGGCATACTGGTCTGCTCATTCCCTGTAGATGAGAATCATTCTCATATCCACTAGGGTGAGGCTGTCTTCAGGAAGGCTTGTGCTCTTGCTGGCATCTCAGTAATGAGAATATTTTGTAGTGATGTTACTAACCCCCTCACCTGTTGGTGACATGCTCACTTGCATCTCCAAAGGGACTGCCAACAATCCTCCCCATATCCACACGTGACCTCCTTCACCTGTAGGACATCAGCTACCATCAGCAGCTTAGGCATCCACAGTGTGCTCGCCCCCCCTGCCCCATACAAGTTCCTGCTTTTGGTGTTCATGAGACCTCCATCCCACAGCACCAGAGTGACAGGCATAGCCTGTTGACAACATTCCCCCCCCCCCAAGAGAGCCACCCCCCATCCTCTCTGCCAGCACCATCAGTCACTTCAACCACTAATCGAACTTGGGTTATCTGCGCAGCAGTCAAGGGATTTATCATTGTACACCAATGGGATGGCCTTTGTGTGCTGACAATTGTTAAATAAGACTAGGGTAGTGACTGATCTTTGAAAGAACTGCTGCATGCACACTAAAAGATAGACCCAGAGTGAGCCTGCTTTGCAGTGACAGCTCATATTTGTACAATTTCGCCTGTAGTAACTATTAAGTAAATTTACAAGTTAGAAACAGGCTGCTGAGTTATCTTTTACTGAGAAGACAGGTATATGGCCAACTGGAAAATGTGCACTATTTTTGTTTTTGATTTTCCAGTACAAGTATGTATACATTTTTTTATATTTAATTATCAAAGTGTTTTGCATAATTTTAATGCTTTATTAGTCATCAATTAATGCTTACAGTTCACTGATTATGGATGTACATAGAGTAATGACAGTGACCTGGTGAAATACAAGTGTTGGTATCTGACTCTGGAAGAGAGTGACTTTTTCACTGTATAATTTTACTGTAAAATTAACATGCTACAGTTTGCTTATTTTAAGAGTGTTCAGTAAATGTAACCTTGGAGTGCCAAACTGGTCTGGTTGGCAGCATTGTGGCACCAGATAAATAGTAAAGGACTTTAACAATGGAAAGGAATGCTTAGTCAACCCTGGAAATCATTGCATGTTATTGTGAAATACTATGAGCTATGATGCATTACTTTTGTCAGGATAACACGGCGAGGGACTACTCTAACAGTAAAGTGGATGGAATTCTGGGAAGCCACTGTCATAATTCTGCTGTCCACTCTTACAGTGTAAAGCTTATCTCAGTGCAGTTGGTACTGGTCTTAGCCCAAGGAGGGAGTTCACAATTGCCATCTTAAGGTCTTTCTTGATATTCTATACATTTTCTATTATGAAGCCTCAGGGAAGATGTCAAAATTCCAATCCCAGGTGGGTATAAAGAGACCCTAGACTTACAAACATACATAAACATATGAATATTTCAAGCACAGGCAATAATGCCCTTCTAGCCTGCCAATATACCAAAACAGTTGTTCCTATAATAGGTTTCCAGGCTGTTCTTAAAAATATCTAAACTAGTACTTGCTTTAATTTGGCAGTCTGCTCCATGCATCAACTACTCTCTCAGAGAACCAATTAGTGCACTTCTCATTACTACAGAATCTTCTACATAGGCTGTTCGATAATTCTATACTACTTTTTGATAACCCCTAAAATTCCCACAGGTACTTGCCTCTAAATGCCCCTCTATACCTGAATAAGGTCTCCTCTTATATATTTATATGAGACACTGTACAAGTTCAGATATTTTAGTTTTTCGTAATAACACATTTTCACATCCAAGGATGACTTTGGTATATTTCTGCTGCACCCTTTCCAGTTTACTCCTGCTTGTTATCTTATAAGGTTTTTATATTGTTATTCCATACTCACGTTCGGGTGTAATGCAACTAAGAAACAATGCTTTCATCATGTCTGACTTCCTAGACATTACAAATCATTTTATCCAGCCTATAGTTCTATAACTATTGGTTGATATGATTACAAAAACTCAAAGCTGAATCAACCCATATATCCAGGTCCTTAAATCCATCTACAGTTTCAATCACTGTGTGCTGTATTAAATATTCACCTTTCAATTTATGTCTCTCAAATCTCATATACTTAGTTTTTGATGCATAGATCAGCATATTATTCTCCTGTGCCCAAATGGTCAATTTAGTCAAGTTCTTTTGCTGGCATGCCCTAGCTATAACACATGTAATCAGTTTACCCACTTTCAAGTCAGCTGCAAACAGACAGTAAAACACCTTAAATGAAAAAGATAAATCTAAAAAATACAACCTAAACAAGCATAGGCCTAGGATAGAGTCCTGTTGGGCACCCTAACTGTAATCTTAACTTTCACCTAACCAATAATTCTATGATACTTGCCATGTCCTATTTGTAAGCCATGCAGTTATCTATCTTATCAAGAGTACAGCAACACCTAGTTGTTCTAATTTGTTGATCAGTGTTTTGTGTACATCGAATGTTAAAGTTAAATCTATATAAATTACATCACAGGACAATTTTTCATTTACAGCTGTTATTACATTTTATGGAACATCATGTTACAGGTGGTAATAGATTATTTTCAACATATGCATGCAGATATATGCTTTCAAGTCTCAGCTTTTCCAATTCTCACAATAATTTATCCACTATAACCTTTGCCATTATTTTCCACAACTGTAGCATAGACTAGATCCAGGCTTGCTGAATCTAGCTTTGTTTGTATAACCTGAGCACTAATCCAGGCATTTTTTTTAAGTATTCAATTGTATTTATTAGTAACTTGATTAAAGTGTAGCTATCATTCTAAGGCTTTTGGCTTAAGCACTTGGGCTTCAGACCAGTTGTTTTACATTAGGAAGGTTTGTGGCCTGCCCTGTGGTGGCAGGACAGGCAGCTTACATCCTTCTAAGTTGGGAACTGCTGATTGAGGGCTCAGTGTCTATTATTCTAAAAGTTTATTAATTCTGGTTTAAGCACTTGGGCTTCACGCCAGTTGTTTTACATTAAGAAGGTTTGTGGTCTACACTGTTGTGGCACAACAGGTAGCTTACATCCTTCTAAGTTGGGAACTGCTGATTGAGGGCTCAGTGTCTGTTATTCTAAAAGTGTATTAATTCTAGTTTAAGCACTTGGGCTTCAGGCCAGTTATTTTACATTAAAAGGGTTTGTGGTCTGCACTCTTGTGGGAGGAGAGGCTGGACTCTGCCCTTCTGAGCTGGGAATTTCTGGTTAAAGGCTTATAGTGCCTGCATATTTTAACTGCTTCTTACTGAAATTGGTACACCTTGTTTGCTGTAGCATAGACTAGATCCAGGCCTGCTGAATCTAGCTTTATTTGTATGCTGCTTGTTTGTTTGCTTGTTATTTCCCTGAAATGCTAATTCCACCTAAACGCGGCTTTTCAGCGCTTCTGTGGATCCCTAGTGATATCTGCATTGCTTACTGTACTTATTTCCTTGTTTCACTTGAAAGAAAGTTACTGTTTGTCATTTTTGCATTTAAGTTACCTAAAACACATTGCATTTAAGTTACCTGGCACTTGCTCACTAAAGGAATTATATAAGTCAGCACTAAAATATTAAAAGCACTACACCCTCACAAACTCCCCTTGAGTACCTCATTCCCCATTGGCCCTTTTTCTCAATTATAAAGGAATTCCCAATACTATTCTAGCATGTCCAAAGGTCAGTTGTCAATCTCCTCTCTGGTCCAGCTGGTAAATCTGGGAATCTTGAGGCAATGTTACAACTGCCTCATGTACACAGACAACCCTCTCCTCCTCCCAACAAATTCCAACACATGTGAGAGATGCAACTATATAGCCATACTGGAGGCTAAGCTCTCTCAACTCAGTACTGGCGAAACCAGTCAGGAGGAGAAGGAAACCACACTCACCACAATTCCAGTCTCACATAGACCTACCACGACAGCAAACCAAACACATAAACACACAAAAACATACTCGGAGGCTCTAAATAAAAATCTGCCTAAGCAGCAGAGACCTCCAAAGCAGACACCCAAGCAACTGCTACCCCAAAACAAAACACATGCAACACACAGCTCACAAAGCCAGTGTGCCTAACAGTCACAGCCCTCAAGGCTAAACAACACACCTGATACACTTGTAATAGGTGACTCTATCGTCAGGCACACTGACGTCCTGCTCACCAGGCTGAACAAGGAGAAGGTCACGGTGAGCTGCCTGTCGGGCGCTAGGATCCGCCACATAACACAAGCACTCAGGTCAGTCCAAGGCAAGTACAAATATGACTCAGACATTGTCCATGCTGGTGTGAATGACCTGAGACGTACTTCCCTGGACTACATGAAAAGAGACATAGAGGAGCTCTCTGAGCATGTAGCCCAGGCCGGTATGACCGTGACCTTGAGTAGCATCTTACCCTCACCAAGAATGATGCCACAATATGAAGACAAGATGATCAATTTCAACAATTGGCTTAAGTATTGGTGTCATTTAAAGGGGATCCAATGCCTGTCAGCCTGGGATGACATGCTCGACAAGCCACGATGCTTCGCTAGGGATGGCTTGCACCTGTCACCCCTGGGCTTTCGGATATTGGCAAAGGCTCTTGCTACCCCCATAGTGCCTTTTTTAGGCAAGGCTCAAAAGACAAACCCACCTCCACAGGTATCACAAGGGATAACAAACTAAGAGTAATGCTACTCAATGCCAGAAGTCTAAACCTCAAGATGCACGCACTCAAAACTCTCCTTAGCATGGAAAAAATTGATATCTGTGCAGTAACAGAAACCTGGTTCAAGGCTCCAGAGAGCACCCCAGCACTACCAGGTTATACCTCATACCATGCTTTTCGGCCCCAAAACTTGGACCGTACCAGAAAAGGAGGGGGAGTATCAATATTCGTCAAAGATACCCACACCTCCAGGTTGGTGGCACAGCATGAAGCATCAGAGACTATCCATGTGCAACTAACAGTGGGTAAAACTGCCTTCCAGTTTATAGCCTGCTACAGACCACCCTCCCAAACCCAGGAACCCCACTCGGCCTTCCTGAGAACACTGGAAAATATGAAGGTCTCTCCAAACACCATTATATTGGGCGACTTCAACTACCCAAACATAGACTGGGAGCATTACTCTAGCTCCAAAACCCTAACCCAAAGGTTCCTAGAATTTATAAACTCAAATGCTATGGAACAACTTGTTACCACTCCCACAAGAGGGGAAAACATACTGGACCTGATCATCACCAACATGGGGACTCTATGCTCCAGACCAGAAGTGTATCCCTCACTGGTAAGATCAGACCATAAACTAATCTCACTGGATATTCACATCCCGACTCCACCCCCTGCCCTGAAAACCAAAGTGAAAAACTTCTCTAAAGCAAATTTCACACTCCTCAAAACCGAGGTGGAATCCTTCAAAGCCCCCGGGCCTGTGGAAAATACGGGCCAGACCGCAGAATCCTTTATAAACGCATTCTATGAACACCTTCAGGAATGCATGGATCATGCAATCCCAAATAAAACCAAGACCCAATCCTCCAAAGGCAGATGTCTTGTCTGGTGGACCCCAGACATAAACAAACTATACAATGGAAGGAGGAAGCTACTACATGATGGAGCAAAATCCCAAAAAGGGAAGGCATCTCTGATCAGTATTAGCAAAAACTATGGGCACTCATAAAATCGTCTAAGGCCAGCTTCGAGAGAAAAATTGCATTTATGTTAGGAACCTGGGTGGGAATTCCCAGACATGCTCAGAATTAGTCCAAAATGACAAAAAATACACCGAACCCACAGACATTGCCAGCATCCTAGCTGACAGGTTCAGTGCAAACTCCCCCCCCCCTCCCCACCAAAAGGGCAAATATTTATCCCAGCAGAGTGCTGCCCCCCTGACATCTCAGATGCTCAGGTAAGAGCTGCCCTCTCCAAAGCAAAAAACACAGCATCAATGGGACCAGACGGTGTCCCGGGCTGCGTCCTACATGAACTCCAAGAAGAGCTAAACCTAAACATAAAACTACTGTTCAATCTTAGCCTTACTACAGGATATGTACCCAAAGAGTGGCGTACAGCAACAGTGGTCCCTCTCCACAAAGATGGTGCCTCAACGGATCCTGGAATTTATCGCCCCATAAGCCTGACTAGCTTAGTCTGCAAAGCTATGGAAAGGATCATCATGGACCTCATAAATAAAGATATTGGGGACATACAGACACTGGATCCTACCCAGTACGGCTTTGTTAAGGTCAGATCCTGCCTCTTAAACCTGGTTGATTTCTTTGAAGCAGTTACCAAGGCCATTGACGAGGGGAAGGTGGTCCACACAGCCTACCTGGACCTCGCAAAAGCCTTCGATACAATACCCCACTCGGGCATTATAGATAAGCTCACCAGCTTAAATATAAACCCCTATGTCACTAGATGGGTTGCAAACTGGCTCAAGGACAGGACCCACATGGTTGGAATTGCTGGAGCCATGTCAGACTCCAAACCAGTTACAAGTGGCGTCCCACAAGGCTCAGTCCTGGGACCTCTCTTGTTTGGTATATATTTCTCGGAGGTACAGGCCAACACGGAAGAACTGTGGCTGACTAAGTTCGCAGATGACTACAAACTGGGCGCCATAATCGACTCTCCAGCCGACACAAGCATCCTCCAAAAGGGCCTCATAGAAACAGACAACTGGTGCCAGAGCCATGGCCTCAAGCTAAACGCCAAAAAGTGTATAGTCATCCCTTTTGGCAAAAACAAAGTGCCCACAAATTACCACATAGGTGGTAATCCATTAAGTACAGAAGACGTAATTAGGGACCTGGGGACCCAAGTTGATAGCAATCTCTCATTTGACAACCACGTGGCCAAAGTGGTTAGAAAAACTTTTTATATAGCCCATCTAATCATGAAGGGGTTCACATCTAGATCAGGGGAGGTCATCGTGCCTCTTTACTCATCCCTCATCAGGCCCATAATTGAGTACAATACCCCTTTCGGGATGTACCTTACCAGACACCTGCAGCAACTGGAAAGACCCCAAAAATACCTCACCAAGAGGATCAAAGGGCTCAAACAGATGCCATATGCTGCCCGGTTAAAGAAACTCCAGCTCTACTCAGTGGCATACCGCCTGCTCAGAGGCGATCTGTGCCTGACGTATAAAGCCATGTCCAACCTGGAATTAATGGACATGCTGCACCTCAGAAAATCCAAATCCCATTGAGCTACGCTCGAGACATGAACCTCAGCACTGAAATAAATAGGACATGCTGGAGGGACAGATTCATAACCCAGAGGCTCCCTTCACTCTGGAATAAAATCCCAGTCCAGGTTAGGCAGAGTCCCTCATTGACTGTCTTCAAGAGGAATCTTGATGAGTGGATGGGAGATCGTAGGTTTACCCCGGGTATCACTTCTGTGTCACTGTTAGACAGAGGCACAGTATACTAACCTCGAAAAAGGGCATAGCAAAATTAATTTAAAATGGGTGGCGAAAGCCAAACACACTCTGGCTAGGCTTATAAATGCCCTAGGGCAGATAGCCTAGTATGAACCTATGAACCTATGAACAAGAAAGTAAACTTGTGGGTCTGGTATGACTCTGGTTTTGTCCTGTTTCCCTTTCCCTTAAAGATAAGTTAACAAATGCACAGCTCCAATCTTGAGGAATTTCCCCATATTTATATGACCTAGTAAATAACAGATCTAATGGTACTGTAAGTTCATGCCCAACTGCTTGCAGGTCATTATTACTAATTCCGTCTCCTCCCTGTGCTTTGGATCCAGTTTTTGCAGTTATTCTTCAATATAATCCAATTTGACTTCAGTATCCAAGGTTACCTGGATGTCACTAGGACAATTCATCACTCACTTTGTAGACTCAAAATTGCTTAACATAAGATTTTGTAAATATATCTATAACCTGTTGTGTCAGAAAATACATTTTAGAATCTATGCACAGTTTATCAATGTGTATGTCTTTATTCCTACTACATCTTATGTATCTATAAAACAGCTTCCTATTATGCTCAATATCTTTATATAAATTTTCTTTGAATGTTTCTTGATCTTGTCTCACACTATGTTTAAAGTGTCTGCCCAGGTTGTTTATTTCAGTTTAGAAAGTCGTAGTTGGACCTCTTTTCCATTTCTGATTTTTTTTGTCTCTCTCACTTTAATCAATTATCTTCTTCTTATGGACATTTATCCTCCTAAAGTTGTATGCCTAGATCCTGATGTTAAATATTTATTTTTTTGCATTCAATCAATCTCTCTCAAAATTTTCCACATTTTTCCACAGTTTTTATACTGAACGCATCACCCCAATTAATTTTACATAGTTTCTATTTTGCTTCCATATAATCTTTTATTAACTTCTGTGCATTGGTTTAGATTTCAGTTTGCAAGAATTATCTAGCAGCAGATTAACCTTTATAACCCCATGATTACTGCACATCAGTGGTGCTAAAACATGACATGAAGTAACAATAATTTCTTTAGGAGCACAAACAATGTCTAGTATATTCTGATCGCTGATAATTGCTGTTCCTGAGCATCCTCTGTAAATAATTTGCTTACCAATGCTGTTAAGTCCATATTATTCCAGTCTGTTTCTGGTAAATTTAAGTCCACGGTCACTATTATTCTTCCATCCTTTGTTTTATGCAAGAAAATATATAAAGTCCTCTAGGTCATCAGCACTTGACTTTGGTGGTCTGTACATTCCAGCAACTGTTATATATTCCAGGGGCGTCTTTATTGTCACAGTTACACAGTCTGTAGTATTGGTGTTATCCTTGAACATGTAATAATCACAGGTCACATAATAAGAAGTTATGTACCTACCATAACGTTCCATGTTAGTTGTCTTCTCTCGCCTTCTTTCTTGCTTGATGGTTCGGAGCCGATCCCTTGGCTCCGACTCGGCACTTGCTAAGCTCGAGAGTCACTTTTACCAGCTCGAGGCAGCCCCATATCCCATGATGCAAGGCGGTAAGTACCCAGATCTCGTTTGCTGACAAAGGGCAATAGCACCAAGCATAAAATACTTCCCAAAGGAAGAAAGAAAACTTACAGATGGAAGAAGGACCAGGTCTGAATGGTCTTCAGCATAACAGTTTCTTATACAAGGTCTGTCCAGGCCAGGGGGAAGGAGGGAGGGTCGCAAGAAAGAAGGCGAGAGAAGACAACTAACATGGAACGTTATGGTAGGTACATAACTTCTTAATGTTAAGTTGTCAATCTCGCCTTCATTCTTGCTTGATGGGACCGCGTCCTAGCACCTCTATCCTGGGTGGCTCAATGGAACAAACTCTTGAGGACTGTAGAGCCAAAACTGGCTCTGTCCCTGGAGGCCAAGTCCAATTTGTAATGGGAAACAAAAGTGTGAGGAGTAGCCCAAGTGGCGCTGCACAAATAGTGTCCAAAGGAAGTCTAGCCTGAAAAGCTGTAGAAGTAGCTAAGCTCCTAGTTGAATGTGCTTTAGGTTTTGAGCACAGCTGTTTTCCCCTGAGTATAAATTTCGGAGATGACGGAGGCAACCCATCTCGACAAGGTCACTTTAGAAACAGGAAGGCCTCTTTTATTATCCGGATAGGAAACAAAAAGTTGATCAGATTTTCTAAATTTTTTGTTCTGTCCAAATAATATCTAAGTTGACGGTGGACATCAAGATAATCTAGCTTTTGTGCAGCTCTATCTCAGGAGTTAGGAAAAATACAGGAGATCAATGGATTGATTCAGATTGTTCTTTGAAGCGACCTTAGGTAAAAGGTTGGATTAGTTCTCAAAGATACTCTGTCTTTGTGAAAAACCAAATAGGGGGGTCGAACCGAAAGAGCATGAAGTTCAGACACCCTCCTGGCAGATGTAATAGCCACTAGGAATAAAGTTTTCCAAGAAAGATATTTCAGGGAACAAGAAACAGCTGGCTCGAAGGGGAAGAATCAAGGATGTCAGCACTAAATTTAGATCCCACTGAGGAGGAGGATTCCTGATTGGAGGTTTTAGTAGGAAAATTCCTTTCAAGAAGGCCCTTCAGAGCCTATGGGACATAATATTATGATCTGCTATCCCGACATGAAAATTGGAAATAGCAGCCAATTGAACTCTGACTGTGGAAGAAGAGGAGCCTGCATGAAAATTCTCTGCTAAGAAGTCCAGGACTGCCTGAACAGGGTCAGTAAAAGGATCAATATTTTGGGCCTTAGCCCAATAAGAGAAACGTTTCCATTTGCTTGTATAAATCCTCCTGGTAGAGGATTTTAGCGAAGCTACTATGATGTCTCTAACTGGGTTAGAGATCAAAGGAAGCCTGGCTAAGGAAGGAAGTGGAGCAACCATGCTGTGAGGTTGAGAGAAGGGATTGACCGGTGCAGCAGACCCGATTGGTGAATTAGAAGATCTGGCACTGGGTCCAGATGCCACGGCTGCACCAAAAGGTGATGATGGAGGAACGGGAACCAAACATGTCGAGGCCAGTAAGGGGCAATGAGAATCAATTTGGCTCTCAAAACGGTAGCTTTCTGGATCACCTGAGGGATCAGAGGAAATGGAGGGAAGGCATAAAGAAGTCCCTGGGGCCAATCCTGGGTCAGAGCGTCTCCGGGGATGGCCTGATAGAGGGAAGAGGCTGAAGAAGTCTGGACATTTGCTGTTTTGGGGAGTAGCAAAAAGATCGCAACATGGACGACCCCATTCCAGAAAAATCTCTTCCGCTATAGATTGCTTGAGAGACCACTCGTGAGGCATGAGGATAGCTCTGCTCAATCTGTCCGCTATAATGTTGGTTTTCCCAGGGATATGCGTTGCTACCAGAAACCGATGAGAGGAGATCGCCCATTGCCATAGTCTGGCGCTTCTCGACACAAGGGGTAGGACTTGGTTCCGCCCTGTTTGTTGATATACCAAACTACAGACATGTTGTCTGTGTGGACTGCAATTGTCCCTACGGGAAGAAAGTCGTTGAGGGCTTGCAACGTTAAAAGCACTGCTCTCATCTCCAGGACATTTATGTGCAGATGGTACTCGAGCGGCTGCCACGTCCCATGAACCATCCTGCCCTGATAATGACCCCCACCCGATCAGGGAGGCATCCGTGGTGACAGTGGCTATCGGGGATGGGGGTACAAAGTACCTGCCTTGGTGAACCTGAGGCGATGTGATCCACCAAGCAAGATGCTCTTTGCATGTCTGTGTCACCAGAATCTGGTGACGCATTGGAAGTTGCTGGTATGACCACTGTGTGAACAGCATCCACTGAAGAAGGCGCATGTAGAATCGAGCCAGGGAAGAAGAGTAATGGCCGCAGCCATGAGACCTAATACCTTTAGAACCATTCTGGCCTGTATTTTCTTGCTGGCCAGAATGATCCTGACATGAGTCTGAATGTCTGAAACTCTTTGTTCTGTAAGGGTAGCTGACATCCGAACAGTGTTTAAGTTTGCGCCTATGAAGGTAATAGACTGGCAGGGTGATAAGGATGACTTTTCAAGTTGATTGAGATGCCCAAATGAGAACAAAGGTCTATTGTGTAATCCCTGGCTTGTATAAGCTGATGCCTGGTGGTGGCTGACAGGAGCCAGTCGTCGAGATCGGAAACACCTGGAATCCTTGGCGTCTCAGGTGAGCCGTGACCACTGCCATGCATTTGGTGAACACTCTGGGGGCTGTAGTGAGACCAAAGGGCAGGGCTCTGAACTGGAAATGACTGGACCCCAGCCGAGCGGAGAAATCTCCTGGGCGTCTGTGAATTTTGATGTGATAGTACGCATCCTGAAGATCTATTGAGCACATCCAGTTGTCCTTCTGTAAGAAGGGCAGAATTGACTGAAGAGTGACCATTCGAATCTTGTCTTCCTGACAGACTTGTTGAGTCTGCTGAGATCCAATATTGGTCTCCAGTCTCCCGTCTTTTGGGGACCAAAAGAACCTTGAGTAGATTCCGGGCTCTGAATGGTCTATTGTAACTGGCTGAATGGCTCTTTTGCAGTAGTTTTGAGATTTCTGACTCTGCAATCTCCCTTAGACCGGGTGGTACATCTGGAAGGGAACTTGAGGGGTAGGGACTTTCCTCGAAAGGAATTATGTAACCCTTGGATATGATCGACTGTACCCATCTGTCTTGAGTGAGGGAATGCCAGGCTTCTGGGTACAGTGATAATCTTCCCCGACTGCCTCCAAGGAGGGACAGCCGGGCAACACCTCAGGGATGCTGAAAGGGCTTATCAGAGAGAGGCTCCCTGTTTCCCTGGTTCTTCGGACCACCTCTGCCTCTAGAGCGGCGTCTGTTGTTGTTACCCCCTCTGCCTCTAGGGGTAAACTGACCACGTGAATCCGGCGTGACTCCTTGGGATTTACGGAACCACATTTTCCCGCCTTTCTGTCCTTTGGGATAAGGTCTAGAAGGGGTGGAAAAACGGACTCCAACAGCAGAAAGAGTCTTGCCGTCCTGTTCACACCTGGTCAAGGTTTCCTTCACCTGTGGGCCAAACAAAGCTGACCCATCAAAGGGAGAATTTGTGAAGGACGCCTTAAAGGATCCGCAAAATCACATAGCCGCATCCAGGCTTGGCGTCTAAGAGCCACACCTGTACCTGCGGCTCTACTCGCTCCATCCGCAGCATAAGATATTAGCCGCATGGAGGAGTTTGCAATGGAATTGAGGGTTCCTAACTGCGAAGCAATTTTTTCTTGAGCCCCTGCAGCTGTAGGATCCTGAACTACTTCACAATAAAAGAAAATACCAAAAGGTATTCCTAAAAATAAACACACACACACCCTAACAGGGAGGGGATGGGATGGGTAAAGTTTGACTAAAAAATATTAAGGGAGACAGGGATTTTCTGTCAGGAAAACTAAATAATTAACTTATAACTAATAATAATAAGTTTTTTAACAAAAAAGGGGCTTGAATATTAGTAAAGTGAATCACTTACCAGGAGCTGGTAAAAGGAGGACCTCATAAGCGAAGCGGCAAACGAGATCTGGGTACTTACCGCCTTGCATCATGGGATATGGGGCTGCCTCGAGCTGGTAAAAGTGACTCTCGAGCTTAGCAAGTGCCGAGTCGGAGCCGAGGGATCGGCTCCGAACCATCAAGCAAGAATGAAGGCGAGATTGACAACTTAACATCTATCTTTAATCCCTATTATAAGACCTCCACCTGATTTTTTTGTTGGAATGTTTGTTACTGTAAAAACATTTACACCCTGGCAGAACTCGTTTGTAGTTTTGTTCTTTAACCATGCTTCAGAAGCAATAACCTCATCAGTCTTGTGGGAAAGCAACAAATTTTCAAATAAAAAATGATTAATGCTCCTAGCCTAGCATTAACACCCATCAGAGATGCAGCAAATGCTGCTATCTCTGAACTGATACATTTTCAACGTGGCAAAAATCCTGCCTTGTGTTTGTCAAATACTGCAAAATATTTGCTGCAAAATTTCACTTTTCTAATTTTGACAAGCGCATGCCATCTTGTCTAAAAACATGTGAGTCCAAAATTAGACTTGGATGCTCTACACATTTCCATTTTTTTTTAAACAGGATACTTTTTTCACGTAGGTATTTAATCAAAAAATTATATTTCCTCTCAGTGACCTGACTCTACTTTCTACATGTGACTTGTGAAAAATATGTTCTAAAACATGTATGAGCTAAGCAATCTAAGAATGCTATAAGTTGCCTAATAAAAGTCAGAGTCTCCTTGTGGATGAGATCATTACCTGAATAAAGAAAGAAACTTACTTCCTTACGTTATGGCACCCTAATGCCTTTCTCACATCCTCTATTTTTGCTCCTGGCAAGCATAACACCAGTTAATGTTCGATATCTTCTCTGCAAATGTAAACATAAGTTCTTCTAATAATTGAATCTCCAATTATAAATATATTTTTTCTGACCAGATCCGAAGAATTTTTAACTTCTAATTCAGTAATATCTGCTCTATCAATTGCTAGAAAGGAATAATCTTCATCAACATCAGTCTTATTAATACCACTGTTTCTTTGTTTATTACATTTGCAGGCATACAATTCTCATCCAGCTTGCTTTGTACCTTCACAGCTTGTGCCATGTTGTCACCTTCTGTCTTTATTGTCTTTTTTTCTTACAGTAATGTTTTTTTTTTCAGTCCTTCTACATTCAGTTTTGATGTCTTCTTTTTCACCTGCCTCTTGCCTCTTTTTCTACCTTCTCTTTTGGGAAAACTATGCATTTTTCTGTAGACTGGAGGTTTTTGGGTCGAAAAATGTTATCATCCCCTGTAACCTCTGTATTACATAACAAAACAGTGTCCTGTATAGTGTGTATTCTCTTTGCTTTATAGATATTACACCGTTTTTTTGTTTTTTGTTTTTGTAAACTTCATCCTTTCGTTCTTTTTTTTATTTTCTTCTATATGCTCTGAATCTTCTGATTACTGAATACTTTTACCCAGAATTCCAAAGCTGCCAATGGTACAATCTTGTTCAACAGGGGTTGACTGATCTTTACTGACAACAGATACTGACTTTCCTAAACGTGTTAAATTTGCTCTTTGCCTAACATCATTTATCTCATCAGTCCAGTCATTAATATATGTAACAAAAGTTCTCCAAGCTGTGCCAATTGCAAAAGTGCAATCATCATCAGTAGTCTTTACAACTTCTAATGGTAAGCAAATCATCCGACATTTGACATGAGGACAGATCACCAGTACTATCAGGTGCTACCTTTAAATATACATTGCATTTAGTACACTGTGCAAGATACTTGTGCTTTAGCAAATCATTAATGGCATACTCATTTAAGGAATCTATTTTCAGCTAATGAATAAGTAATTCTAAAAGAAAAGGATAACCAAAATCAGTTACCACAGAATTCAAAGTGAATTTAAATCCATTGCCATGAGGAAAAATCACACAAACAATATACAACTAAATACTAAATTAAGAAGACTAAAGTTGTTGCTCTGACCATTCCAGTTGTGAAAGTCACATAAAGGTTAGAATTCCTTTACATTGGGTGCAAATGCATGCAGTAGCATCTGTTCACCATTGTCGGTAGTCACACCTCTTTTTAATAGTAAAGATCAATAAATTATAAACAAACATGGGATTGTTTCAGATAAGCTCTAGATTGTCCTCTCTGGGGTCTGTGTGAATTTATAGCTGACTAGGCCCCTTGTTTGCCTGTCTAAAACCTATAGTTTTCTAACAAAAACTGAAAATGAGAGGGAAAACAACAAAATATAACTCAAAGTAAATCTTGTCTACAAGCTATCCATTTCTTCATATAAACAGTGAAAAATACTGGTAAAAAAATAAAACATAAATCAAAATAAATATTTTCTTACCAGGCAACTGCACAGTCAATCACAAACCAAGAGAGGAAAGTTTCAGATAAGCTCTGATTCTGTTTCAGGTTAGCCTCTACTGGAAGATAGCAACCATGTAATTAAACAAAGTAAGTGAAGGTCTGAGTAAGTCATGTTCAGTGTGTGAGTTTTTAGACACTAGAGGGCCTCAAATGTAATCAGCTCTAATATCTTTAACCAACACCATTAATCATCTCCTAAACGAAGGTCACTCTGTCTCTTCTATCTTTCTAGATATGTCCAAAACCTTTGACACTGTTTCTCACCAACTACTTCTAAACAAACTCTTGTCTTATGGCCTCACTACTGCATCCCTAACCTGGCTTCATAGTTACCTTTCCAATCGTGAGCAAGCTACTAAATGGGCAGTCTCTCCCGCCTACTCCCCATCTTGGTCGGTGTACCCCAAGGCTCCATTCTCGATCCCCTCCTCTTTACCATATTTACTAACAACCTCAGCAACTAAACTGGCCCACATTGTCCAGTATGTCGATGATTCCACACTTATATGCTCAGTCCTCTCACCACAAGAACTTCAAATAAAAATGCAAACCTCCTTTTGGGACATAAAAAAATACCTCTCAGAGCACCAAGTCGCACTTAACCCAAACAAAACTAAGATTATTGCCTTCAGAAACAAATTATCCAAACCTGGTCAGTCCCCTCTCACAATCATATCCTCACATAGAGCCAAAATAGAGCCCACTAGCCAGATTAAACTTCTAATTGTCAAAATAGATGAGAATCTAAAATTTGACAAGCATATTTCTCTGACCATCAAGAAAGTTCAAGCCAAATTTGGCACCCTATATAGGGCTAAACCATACCTTACTCAAGTGTGCCAGACTAGCCACTGCTTGGTCACACCTGCTTTCCACCCTCCTATATGCATCTCAAATATTCACAAACCTATGCAAGATTTAGCTCAATAACCTAGTATCCTGCTACAACAAAATTGGCAAGTTTGCCACTAATCAGCCATACAGGACTCACCAGTGCACTGCCCTCTCCCAGCTCAGCTGGCTAGAACTCCCTAATCTTCTATCACTCAACCAACTGACCATGGCCCATAAAATAATCTACCAACTCAATACTAGTACCACTTCCCGGTCCCTCAGATCCTCCACCAAGCTAATGCTAAAGGTTTCCTGCTCCCACAACTACCACGGTGACTCCCTTTACTCCCACAAAATATCCAAATTATGGAACACTGTTCCACAGCCCATCACACAAAATTCTCACCAACGCAATTTTAAACAACTCCTAAAGAACCACCTAGCCAAACACTGGCTCTGCTCCTGTCATTCGCCAGACTAATTTCTTCCTATCTCCCTGTACCTTACCTTATTTTTCTACTTTAACTCCTTCTGTACTCTTTCTATACTCCCTCCATCTCTCCTTTAAACACTGCTGACCCATAACAGCTTCTACACTGTTTTAATTGAAAGATAGAAATTCTTGGATTCCAGCCATACTGTACATACATACAGAATAGTAATTAACTCCCTGTCTTACATCACTGTTGATAAACATGCATACTGCCTCTAAATTTATGTACACTGTCATTGTAATTAGAATTCAATATACATGCATACTGTCTCAATTTATTTTATGCACACTGTCTTTGTGATTGTTATTCCATATAAGTTTACAATGGCTAGTACTTGGGACTCTGTATACTTTGTAAACTGTTGTTTGTATTTTACTGACTACTGTATAAGTATTATTATTATTGTAAGCTTTGTTACTACATGTGGAGCTTTCTACTCCCTGGGCCTCCTCTGAAAATGGGCTTCTGGCCCAGTCAGACACTACCTGGTTAACAAACATAATAAATAAATAAAAATAAATGTAGTGACCTCTCCAGAAGAAAAGGCTACAGCAAACAGAAATAAAATGGCAAGCTTACTGTAACATTGGATCTGGATAGGTAGATCCAACTCCATTAGTCACAATGAGTAAAGCCGGAAGGACTAAGACAGCCCAGCATCAAAAATTTTCTCAGGTTACTTGCCCCTCTTAGACAGATATCTGTTACCCTGCATTAAAGGAATAGGAAGAACTAAAAACTATATATAAATTATAAACATATACTGACAATAGCAACAACAAAAGAGTATTCCAGGCTGTGACTGGACTGATGCAGTTGGAAAGGTGGGAGGGTATGAACATGGAACTAGCTAACCAGCTCTATAATTATAAGTGTAAAACTTTCACCACCTATGACTATGACATCTTTATGAATCACTAGGACACAACCACCTATGACTCTTCAAATTAACATAGTTGTAATGACTGAGTCTCCAAAGCATCACCTAGACATATAGATTACTTGCTTTGGAAAAGTATTTAGTGATGCCTATATAGTTGTTGTATAAACATCATCCAGACAGCACTGCTGGAAAAAGCTTGAGAGGTAGGTAAAAAACTCCAGACTCAGAAGGTAGAGAGTTCCTGGACATCTTGTAGCACAATTTAATAAAAGATAACATAATGATAATCACTAAAATAATATAAATAATATAATAATGATAAACATAAGATAATGTCATTTAACAGCTGAAAACTCACATTACAAACCGTAAAGACTAAGTTTCTTCCTAAACAAAGAAACTAGTAATCTTCTGAGATATTATGTTCTGTCCAAGAAAAAACTAAGTTGCCTGCACAAACCCCTACAATGCAACAAACAGTCATCTTTTTGAATAATTTTGAAAGAAAATGAGCAGATTAATACACTGGTTATGGTTAGTGTTGGCAACTAACAAGCATGAAAGATGGATTTGTTCTAAAGGACATTAGTCATTGCAAACCTTTAAGGAAGCCAGATACAAAGATTCAGTGCCTAAGGAAAACTGGAAATGGCTGTCACATGCAGCAGAAAAAAATTCAAACAGTGTCAAAAATTTGTGTGTCAAGTAATCAAGTATGACTGTAAAAGGAGTAGAAAACAAATCTAAGACACTAGCTGTTGCCCATATAGAAAAATAGGCTAATTTGCTTTTAAACATTTTTCTCATACTTGTACTCTGGGTAAGAAGATATCCTGGCCATCACAGGAAATGGGTTACCATGTGAATATATGAGATAAGCGAAGGCCTAGGTGATGCTTTGGAGACTCAGTCATTACAAAAATGTTAATTTGCATGGCAGAACAAGAGGGTACATAACAGCTTCAGACACATGCTTCTCTAGAAGCCAAAAAAATGCAAACCACTCTTACCATGACTAGTATGGAGTTGGAGAAAAATATTGGCTTTACCCATTTCTGTCTTCTGAAGAGACTTGTAGAACAAGGAAAATGAGGGACAATGCAGAGGACTTCTGTGAGACTTCTGCCTGAGTACATTATGGAGATGATCTCTCAGGGACAAGTAACAGAAAAGAAGCTGCTGTACTGGCACTGGCTGGGAATACAAACATACTGTAGAAAGGTTTCCCCCAGTAAAAGACAAGCTTCTGTGCTCTAGACTGCCTGAGAGACTATGTGTGCAGCATCAGTTAGCTGACAGACCACTCATGTAACACCAGTATGCAGCAAATGAGTTAATACACTAATTAAATTATTTTTGCTACGCTACTACTAGCTACAAGAAAGTGATTTTTAGATATAGCTCATTCCCCTATTCATGTGTCTTGCTGACAAAGGGGGTGTAAGCAACAAACCACAGCCTTGTCTATAATGGAGTGCAACAGCACTATGAAGAACAGAATCTTGGAATGTGTGCAAAGTGAGGATGTGTCGTTTCTAGAATATTAATATCCAGAATGACCTTTTTCAGTGACTATAAACCTTGGCCTGTCTGCATTTGCTAATGGACTTCCACCCTACAGCAGACACATTCAAGCTAACAGCCATGAATGAACTGTTGCATTAACAAGTTGTGCTGACAGAAAGATTCAGTTTTTTAGCCAACAAGTCAAATTGTTCTTAAAGGTCTTTGAAATGCTGATTGACCTCACTGTACCATTAAAGTCCACAGCAGCACTCTCATATAAATCCTGATACAGGGGACCATGTAAACTGTGGCTGCCATAAGACCCAAAGTCTTTAGGCAAAGAAAAGCCAGAACTATCTCTGCATGCAGGATAGTCATAATACCGTTTATGGGCCCATGGAGTACTTATATTATATTAACTGCAAGAGGAGTTTCGATAGTGACAGAAGAAGATAAGAAAGATAATAATGGCAGATGTGTAGTGCTAAGGGGCTACTGGCAAGGGAGGAATATTGCACTGGCATGTACTTGTATTCCACATAAAACTGCATAATGGAGCTTAAATTCTGGGAGAAATAATCAGTTTTCAGCAAGGAATATTACTTATAGGTGGAGAATGGAATTTGATTTGCAGCAGTGAAGATCTGTTTGGGAGACCCAGAAGGGAAAGTATAACAAAGGAGGGTAAGATTTTTGAAGAAATTTATGAAAATATTTGGCATGGAAGATGTGAATTCAGTAATAGAAGTTTGGAGTGAATTTGCATATTATTCCCCGCGATATAAAAACTGGGCTAGGCTAGACAGAGTTTACATTTCATAGGAACATGTGCATTTAACTGAAGGTCTTGATACACATCCAATAACTATTTCAGATCATGCGCCAATAATAACTAAAATAAAAACACTGGATAATGAAATAAAAGTGAGACACTGGTGCTTTCCCACCTATCTGTTGAAAAGAGAGGAATTTAAGGAATGGGTAGTGGAGATTATTCAGGAGCTATTCGAGAGAATAGAAATTACTTCTGAAAATATAGCTAGGGAGTGGGATAAAATTAAGGAGTAGTTTAGAAATAGGGTGGAAATAAAAGAAAGGGAGCTATGGTTAAGAAATAACAAGAATTATTTAGAAGGACGGATAAATGTTAAAGTATTGCAGAATAGGGGGAATCTCACAGAACAAGAAGAGGATCAACCACAGAACACTAAGCAGAAAATAAAGGATTACCTAGACAATATACATGAGTTTAGAAAGACTATTAAGCAACTGTTTTTTGATTACAACACAACAGCACAAAAACATTTAGCATAACGACTCAGGCAACAGAAAGTTGAAAGGGCTGTTGCCAAGCTTGGGGAGCCTATAACAAGGAAGATAAGAATAGATCCTGTAGAGATATTAGAAATACTTTGGAAAGTCTGTATAAAGCAGAGAAATATGAAAATCACGAAAAGATAGAAATGTTTATGGAAAAATGTAATATGCCAAGGCTACAGGAAGATTAGACTCAATTACTAAGGGTTAGGATAGGAGGAGCTGAGATAAAAATTGTGATGTATAATCAATCTACACGAAAGTCTCCAGGAATAGATGGTATCCCTGTGGAAGTTTGTAAGCTGGGAGGGGAAAAAACTGACAAAGATCTGGAATGTTTTAACAGTATTTTAAGAGGAGGAAAAGTACCAACATCCTGGAAGAAAGCAGTGGTAGCTGTAATACCTAAAGAGGGTAAAGATCCATCAGATCCAGCTTCATATAGGCCATTTCAATACTAAACCATAATTATAACCTGTTCATGTCTATAATGGCTAAAAGAATGGCAAAAGTAATGCCAAAACTGACAGATATGGATCAGTGTGGTTTTGGGGAGGGGAGGCAAATATATGACAACATTAACAAAACACTGAAGATCCAGAGGGCAATAGAATGTAAGAAAATACCATTGTTGGTGGGTCTTGATGCAAAGACAGCAATGGCAGAGTAAACAGGGACTTTATGAGCAGGGCAATAGAAGAATTTGCATTTCCTGAAAAAAATATAAGGGTGATTAGGAAGACATATGAGGGACTGGAGGCAAACATTAAAGTGGGTGGGTCCTCTCTGCTAATTTTTGCTTGAGCAGAGGAACCAGGCAGGGAGTATCCTCTTTTCACTTTATTTGGATTATATTTAGAACCACTGGAAAAGAAAATAAGGGATTCTGAAATTTTAGGATATAATTGGTATGGTAGTCAAGTAATGCTGCCTCTATTTGCAGATTATATTTTATACCTGACAAAACCAGAAAGGGACACTACAGTGTTGTGGAACATTTTGAAACAGATTTTTTTTATACAAAATGAATGAAGCTAAAATAAAGGCAGTAGCAGTTTACTATGTACCCACATAACAACTGGTTCAGCAATATCCATATTTATGGGGACATGATAAAATGAAGTCTTTAGGAGGATGGATTAAAATGATTCTGGTGTGACAGTTAAAGATTTGTGAGAAGAGACTAAACAAAAGATAATACAAATACTGAGAAAATGGAAGCTTTGTTATATGGATTTGGATAATAAGATACAGGCAGTTAAAATATTTTTAGTCTCATTAGTTCTATACACAGGTGAGGCATATTTTTATCAACAAGAGGAGAAATTGTGGACAGCAATTAATAAAGAAGGATTTTATCTGGAAGGGGGAAATGGCAAGAGTCAAGTGGGATAAACTGATTCTTCCAGTAGAAAAGGGCAGATTGAGATTACCTGATTTGAAGGGGTATTTTCAGAGCTACACAGTTAAGGCTCATATACATATTGCAAGCAGAAAACTATAATTCAAAGTGGAAATGGATGATGATGAAACAGGGGGAAGCTCAAGAAACAAGGAGAGACTGGGATTTTGGATGCAGGCCTTTAAGACGAATAACAATAATCATACAGAATATTATATCTATAAAGTAGCAGAAAGTATCCTAATAACTAAGCCAACACAATAATGGAGAAAGGAGATTCTGCCAATAGGGATGACAGCAATTAGGGATATAGACAACAGGCAAGAGCTGGCTGGAATTTATTGGAGAAAACTGGCAAAAGAACCAAGGTATTGGGAGCAAACGACTATACAGGGAAAGAGGATAGAATGGGAAGTTGCCAAGAATTATTTGGACTGCAGGTTACAGACTACCTTCCCTATCAAGGACTGATATCAGAGTATAGGCAAAGAGAAAGAAATAGGGGGGTCCTAAAAGAAAGACCAGCACTGGTACAGTTTTTAGTAGAATCTAGAACAGAAGCTGCCATTTAAAAGGGAATAATTACTACAGAATATAAAATAGTGCAAGATAACTATAAGAATCAATCAGAAGAGGTTAGAAAGGATTGAGAGACTGGATAAGCAATTTACAAAGAAACAATGGGAAGATATATGTACATCTCCCAAATATGCAACAAAATGTATAAAATTTAGGGTTTCAGCTTGGAAATGTTTACATAGATATTTTTTATACCCCAAGTAGACTCCAGAGAATTTTTTCCTCAGGCAGACAGCAAATGTTGGAGGTGTGATCATCACAAAACACTTTCTACCATTGCTGACCCTCTGTGTGTGCATCTGTACTGCAAGTCTGAACACAGAGCATGAATAGAAGCACCACATCAGGTCCCAAGTTCCAACAACCACCTCCTGTTTACAGCCTACAAACAAGCGACCATCCAAGCTCCCAATTTCAAGCAAAATAAAATCTGAACACATAGCGTAAATAGAAACACCACATCAGGTTCCATGTTCCAACAAGTACCTCCTGTTTACAGCCTACGAACAAGCGACCATCCAAGCTCCCATTCTCAAGCAAAATAAAAGGTCAATATTACACATTTATTGTTAGCACTCCACCAGGACTGGCAGTAGGAAAGTGTTTTTCTAGCTGAAGGACCCCTCTACCCCTATTAGCTATCCAAACTAAGCCTAAGACCCTTACCGTAGCTCAACTAACTACTTGCTCCCTAACTGCCCCCCCAACTCACTCCAGTACTCTTAACTTCTACAAGTTTGATCTGTTCTACTTGACCCCTGGAATGTTACCAATAATTACCTAGCCTCTGGCAGGACTACCCGTTCCATTGTTTGAACACCAGCATATCTCTGTTCCCTCCAAACCACACAGTCTGCTGCAAAAAGGCTTACAGATTGTTTCTGTAGTCATCTACCTGTGTACGGCTCAGTGCAGACATGCTCCATTTGCCTACCCTGCCCACATTTCCCACCCACCCCCACTACTCGTAGATTTATCCCTAACCCACATCACCTGACTCACCTGCCACACCCACCACCCAATCACTACAATACAACTCTGCAACACTTAGTCACACCCACACTGAAGTAACGTACCACCCCCCCTCTGTTTCAACAAACCAAATACTGCAAACACCCTTTCTCTCCTCCCCCCATCCACATCCCTGCAATACACAGACCTCAATGACACCATGACACTAACCCCCCATTCCCGTTACCTTATCATCTCAATATTCTTGCCTTCTTTATTCATCTGTCTCTACTTAATCTCCATTAGTACCAATTATCACCTCCCACTCAACATCATGCACTGTATCAAATCCCACACCTTACCGCACACCATAAGTAACCCGTCCATACCTACAAACACACATCCTCTTTCCTCTTTCAACTCACATCTCCAAGCCATTACACCTCACAATCCAAAAAACACCCCAACTTCAAACATCACTTCTTAACAGTATTCTATCTTAAAACCATTACCAGCATTGCAGCCAAACTGCTAGTAGGAGGGGACATCCTCCCCAACCCCAGCCCAACAACTATCTCCCATGCCCCATCCAACCCCAACCTCCTATTTAAGCACAAACCCACTGACATACTCATACTGAACCTAAATATTCGTAGTATCATGAACAAAATAGAACAGTTACAGTCAGCTATCTCTGTATACAACCCAGATATTACGGTCTTTGCAAAAACATGGCTTAAACCCCACATTAAAGATACCTCTATAACCCCACCTGGCTTTAATATTATATTGAGTGTTGATAGAGCTCACAGGAGAGGTGGTGGCATCGCCCTTCTTTACAAATCCAGTTTAAAAGCTCAGCTCCTTCAAAAAGAAACCCCAGATTTTAACAGTGCTGAGACCCTATACACCAAACTCCTCCTAAACCAACAAAACAAACTAAACCTACTCAGCATCTATATACCACCAGAAGAAAATCTTAATACCCTAGAATCTATACTCCACTGGGCTTCCCACTCCCTCTCCCAAGAAACTATAGTCCTAGATGATGTCAACATCGACTGGAACAACATACACTCATCAACAGTCACAAACCATATAAACCTATATAACTTTACTCAACTCATACACTCACCCACACAAAATGACAAGACCAGCAAAAGAGAATCCACCTTGGATTGGATCCACAGTAACCAGCACATCACTGCCCACCTATGCAGGACATTACCCAACTCCCTCAGTGACCACAACTCAACATTTCTCCTTCGGCACAAACTTAAATGTACAAACCCACCCTCCCAGTTACAAACCTGCTCCCAAAAAAACTTCCCCTCAGAGCAATTCTCAGAAACCCTAAAATCCTGCAACTGGGCTCCCCTAAAAACCCTCCCCTTGGATAATGCAGTGGAACTCTTCAATTCCACATTCCTTGAGATTCTAAACTAATTAGCCCCACTCAAAACAATTAGGGTAAGCAATAACCCTGCCTAGAGAAAACCACAAAGACCTTACTCAAGGCTAGAGACAGAGCTTGGAAAACTTGGAGACAATATAAAACAAATGAAACTAGGCAAACCTTTTCTGAACTTAAAAATAAAGCAAAAAGGCAGGTCAAGTTGGACAAACAAATCCACTATATATCCTTACAAAAGAAACACAGTAACAACCCACAGAAATTCTGGGCTGCAGTGAACAACATCCTCCAGCCTGGAAAAGCCACTACATCACCTACAAACATCGAAGGTACTGACCTTGACATAGCCTCAAACTTCAAGAACTACTTTACCTCTTCCATACTGAAACTAGTGAATGACATATCACCCACAACCCAACCACAATCCCCAATATGCCAGACTATCCACCCCCTTCTCAGTCAACCCAGTACCAACATCAACCATTCAAAACCTCTTGGCAAAACTCAGACCTACCACCCTCGCTACTGACAGTCTACCAGCCCAATATCTCCAAACTGCATCCAAGGTCATTGCCTATCCCATTTCCCTACTTATAGATCTATTTCAATGTGCACCATCCCATCCTTGTCGAAAATCTCATATATCATTCCCCTCCACAAGGGCGGCTCTTGTATTGACCACTCCAACTACCATCCCATTGCTATCCTAACACCCCTATCAAAGATTCTAGAAAGATGTATCCACCACCAATTCCTTACCCACCTACTAACCAACAACCTACTATCAAAAACCCAACATGGATTCAGACCATCCCATAGCACCAGCACTGCCCTTATTAACTTCTCCAATACCATAAACTCATACAGGAACCAAGGTAAACTGGTCTCCACCACCTTCCTGGACTTATCCAAGGCATTCAACACAGTTTCCCATAACAAACTCCTTACCTGCCTCTCTGAACTTGATCTTGATAACCCTACCCTGCAATGGTTTAACAGTTACCTAAGCAACCACTCACAATCTGTCAAATGGGGTAACTCCCTACCCCCTCACTCCCTGTCACATGTGGCGTTCCACAAATCTCAATCCTTGGCCCCCTTCTCTTCAACATATTTACAAATAATCTCCACCTAGCAACCACTAAAGCCAGTATTATCCAGTATGCAGATGACACAACCCTAATCTGCTCAGCGCCCAACATCCATCTACTACAAAGTAAAGCCCAAGAATCCTTCACTGAGACAGAGAACTGGCTATACAACTACCAACTGATACTAAACCCCCAAAAACACAGCTAATGCTATTCCACCCAGCTAAGCACTGTGACCCCACCTTCACCATCCTGTCAACCAATAGCACCCTCATCACCCCCAGTACTTGAGGCCAAACTGTTAGGTGTAGCTATTGATCAACAACTTAAATACAATAAACACATATCCCGGACTATCTCTAAAGTCCATAAAAAGCTAGGATGCCTCTATTGATGCAAACAGTACCTAACCCCTGAGTCTAGAACTACAATAGCCAGAACTCTTATAAACATTACTTTACACCTCTCCAGTTCTAACCAACATTAATAAAACTGACCTGTATAAATTCTCCACATGCTACAACAAAATATCTAGGTTCCCTGCCAATGCTAGATCACATTCCCACCACTGCCAATCCGTACTTAAACTACGCTGGTTAGAATTTCCAAACCTGCTATGCTACCACCAAGTCATCATAGCTCATCAAATTCTATACCATCCAGAGAGAACCCCTGCCCTAGCTGACATGTTAAAAGTTCCACAACTCCAACAGGGAACTCCAATCAAGTAACAAATCCCTGATTGAAGTCAATCCATGCAAGAACAGCTCTGGAGAAGCCCTATTCTCCCATGAGGTTGCAAAAGCATGGAACACCCTCCCACCTGACCTCAGGATACAAAATCACACAACTACATTGAAAGACCTGCTTAAATCACACTTCACTGCTAACCCTCTTTCTAACTGCAAAGACCCACCTCAATCTTCACTGCAGTGTAGGCAGGCTACCCCCTGAAGCCTCCGATGCTTACATTATACTGTCACCTTCACTGTACATTTAGTAAATATCGTAAATACATACGTACTCCTGAGTATCTTATGTACATACATTTGTACTTTTATTGTAAGACATGTGATCTCCTGACTGTACTATGAGATTGTTTTGCATTTAACTGTTTTTGCTTTATATGTTAACTTTCTACCACTTATCAAACTACTATCGTTGCTTTCTACTGTCACATTTCAATAACCTATGTATTCACACTGTAACTTCTTGGAGATTTACTCCTCAGGACTCTGATGAAAACGGACACCTGTTATCCAGAAAGATTTATCCTGGTAACAACAAATGTTAAATAAAAAATAAAAAAAAATTGGGAACATATTCTCTGGGACTGCAGTGAGTTATCGGACTTCAAGGATTCACTGTGGAATGCACTGTCAGAGATGCTGGGTGGGCAGATTGGTCTGACAAGGGAGATAATTTTTTTCTGAGCTATGACACATAATTGGAATTGCCTAGACATGGCAAGGCTTTGCTGTGTCTAATTATGGTGGTGGCAAAAAAAGCAATTACTAGAAAATGGAAATAAAAATATAAAGCAACTATACTAGAAGTAGTGAATATAGTAAGAAAGATAAAAGAACTGGAGTTGAGATCTTTAGAAAAGGGTAGTAGCAAACAAGATAGAAAAAATGGGAATTGTGGGAACAATGCATACAGGGGAGGAATGAGGTTTAAAAGAAGGTAGGACTTAAAGGAGATATGTAATGTTTGACTGAAAATGATTGGGTAGATTATAAGTGATGCATAATGTTTGCAACTGGGAGTGTGCCAGTATGGTTTGTGATGTAAAATGCTTGCAACTACGATTGTGTCAGTGTGGTTTGTTTTAATTTATATAAATGTATGATTGCCTATGTCTTACGTGATGGTTTAATAAAGATGCTTCATGTTTAAAAAAGGGTGACAGGAATTGAATAATGTATGCAATGTTGTTTAGGTTATATGATATATAGCAAAATAAATGTAGTAGTATGACTGTAAACGTGAACTTGTTAATACAATTTGATTACTGTTACATAAATGTAAATTTGCCTATGTCACAAGTGATAATTCAATAAGGGTGTTTAAAAAAACAATGGTCACTGGCAATTTTGAAACCACAAAAGACAGTACAGAAGTCACAGGCATAGATGAATCATTTTCCTTGGGCTTCTGAGTACAGAAACAGGAACTCTCCCTAACAGTATCACTCCTATGATTCTCCTTTCTGTCTTTCTCACATGCTCCATTCCTTTGTCTTTATGACTTAAAGACATTTACTACTGAGGACATGTTTACACAGAGCGACCCTTCAAACCATGCAAAAGTGGCATATTCTGTATGTATCTAATCATGTAATGATTACAAGTCCCAAATGTAACACTCATCCTTAAAATAAGTCTCACCCAAATAGCACACAAGGTCTATCTGTCCTATGATGGAATTCTGTGGTCACATTTGGTACACTTTCTAAACCCATGATTAACCATGAAAACAATAACTTAAAACACCACAGCAGCAAAGAAAGCAGTCAACCACCAAGTCTCATACTGAAATTTAACAGATTAAAATAATTTCAGAACTAGGATCTGCATAGGCTCTTAAGCAAATGAAAAGTACCTCAGCACTTTGAATATATGAATGTTTAAGAATGAAAACAACACTAAATAATAAGCAGTGAAGCAAGAAAACAACTTCAGTGATCAAACGTACTGAAAGACTACTGAGGACTAGTGAAGGGTGGGGTCTAAGTTTATAAAACTGCCAAAAAGATAAAAAAAATGAAAAAGAGCTGAACTGATTTCAACTGGAATCAGTGAAACATACTGACAACAGAAAAGAAAAGCTAATAAGAAAGAAAAGACCATTTTTTATGGTCAAACACTTTCAAAACACCATAAGCAACTTACGGCTGTTTTTCTCTGATGCGAGTTTCTTAAGTAGCAAAAGGGACCTGCAGAAGATGTTAGAGAAGAACATTAAGGGCAAAAGGTAGGGGTTAGTAGCCAGGAAATCAAAGGAGGTGGGAGTTATGTGCTATTCAATATGCACATTTTGTGCATATTTTTTCACCAGATTTTTGGCCTGATATACCCATTTTCAATGTCTACAGGTTGAGAGATATGCAGTGTGTGGACTTCTTAACAGGAGTTACAAAGAGAAGTGATGCAGCAACCTGCATTCCCATTAGCCCACCACATGGCACTTACAACCACTGCCCTTAACATTCAAATTTTGGGATATACATGTAAAATGCATTAAAAAAGGGGACTTATGAAAACTTTCATTGCAAAAAATGTAAAAGGGTACTGCAAAGTTTGTAAGCATTGTTAAAAGATTGTTACAACACCAGATAAAGCCAGGGTGTACCCTGCTGATATACCACTATGCAGACAAACAGACCCAAGAAGCTGCAAAAAATAGTAAAAGTGTTCTAATGTGTCACTGAAAACACAGAGGGTCTTTCAAAACAAAAAGTAGGTGAGTCTTGCAAGAGTTGGGGTCTATATTAGAACATCGAAGTTTCAAAACTTCGAATGTTCTAATATCGAACCCTATTCAGCGAAAGCTTTAAACATCGAACATACAGAACAGCGAATTTTTCCTAGGGAAAAAATTCACTGTTCCAAAACACATACACACAACACAAGCACACCAAACAAACAGCAATCCACACACATACACCTAAAATCTTCCACCTAACCCTACACTGAACTATACACACACCACTAACTATCCACTTACCTTAACCCAAACCCTAACCCTAAGGTCCGTTTCTATCATACACTCACCTCACCCGCGCCTTAACTCACCTAAACCCACCCTAACCCTCACGCCCACACAATCGCACACTTACCTGACCCGTGCCATAACCCTAACTCACCTAACCCTCACGTCCACACAATCGCACACATACCTAACCCGCACCATAACCCTAACTAACCTAACCCGCACTCAATCGCACACTTACCTGAACCCGACCCGTAACTTTCCACCACAGCACTGAAAATACCGAAGCAACAGAAACGGACAACCGAATTCTTTCCCTAGGAAAAAATTTGTTTTTCTGTTGCTTCGATATTTTCAGCTTTCACTGAATAGGGTTCAATATTAGAACATTCAAAGTTGTGAAACTTCGATGTTCTAATATAGACTCGCAAGAGTTGTACCTTTTACCTCTTGACTTCATTTATTAAGGGTTTCTAAACAAAATTCACCTTAATCTAAGAAGGAAGAAGATCTGTGAGAAAAACTGTAATAAAATGAGTAAATATTAATGTTCTTTAAAAAGGAAAAAGTACACTAAAGCCGTACCTTTTAACAGAAATGCTTAGCAACTGCATAATATTAAAATACATGCATGCATGTGTATGTATGTACATATATGTGTATATGTTTATGTATATTCAAATGTGCCTATGTTACTAAAGGGCTGTACCACAGATAGAAAATAAACATCTCCGCTTGCTGATTGTGCGGACCTCTGCAGAGAAAGTCTAATACTCCCCAGAAATTGCTAAGTTAGGTCACATGATGACAATACCTTATCTGAATACTAGCTTGCTGACCCTCTCCACCTCCTCCAACCCCCCCCCCCCACCCCGAACACGTAACTCAGAAAAGACAGAAATCCTTCAACATTCAAAATGGAGCCACAGCAGATTCTGTTTGGGGACTGATAAACAGAGAAACTGATTGTCAAATAGAAGTTATAGGAGCTACTGCTTCACATGCTAAAGTAAATGCTGGATTAAACTGCTGGAATCAAGAATTCTGGACAAAAACTAAATAATTACAGGACAAAGATCCAAAATCAGGGATATTTTTAAAAAATACTCTACTTTCACTTAAAAAGTTAAATAGAACAAGAGGTTTTTCAATAATATCGACAATGATACAATAAGACACACATTGCTGAAGGACAAGAATAGAATAAAAAATTATACTGAAAGACAAATTGAGATAAAACAGCAATTAAATTCTAATGTCTGGCATTACTGCCTGACAGAAATCCTCAGTAATTTACCAAAAAATATATTTTTTAAGAGTAACAGTTTAAAATATGAGGTGGAATCAGGAATAGCCTTCAAAATCTGGGACAACTGTGAGGTGTGGACAGAGCTCAAGCTGTATTATACTGCCTTTAAATACTCTGAACTTTCTATTTTGGTCATAAATGTCATGGGCACTAAGAGCACTGTATATCTTTAAGCCAGAAGCAGTTTCTAATTTAAATGTTACTTATTTTTCCTGAGTACTGTCTGTTTGTTTGAGTCATTTATTTTTAATTCATTGTGCAAGTTTTGTACTATCCATGTGCATTTGGAAAGGAAATGCTAATTTACTTCAAGTAAACAACTCTACTATTTACCTCTGAATGATTGCGGCCAGCATGTCACTTATTATCTTAAGAGTTAATATATTTTATTCTTCCTTATAACTTTGTGTTGTTCTCAGACTAACAGGTATCTGCCCAGAGCTAATTGTTACTATTTAAATTCTTAAAGAGTGGCTTATTTCAATGGTACACAGTAAGGTGTGTTCTTCTTCTGTTATTTATAACCAACTGATGGCACTGATACCCTAAAGCTTGCAATGGAGGCTGTTGGTGCAAGAGAGTTACAATTAAACCTCCTCACCCTTTTCTGTAAAATATTTGTGAGAGTATTGTCAAGTTTCAGTATGTACTAATATATTGTGCTGGAGGGCAAAGGAATCAGTCTTGGGGTGAGTGAAATCCTCAGGCGCTACTGATTATAGTTCTAAAGTGTAACTGCACACCGTAAATCTCATTTCACTGTGGCAAAGCTTGGCTATTAACTAAGTCAGCGGTGCACATTTTCCATGCACCCTTAAGGCTAGCTGCCCTTTGTAGATTAACTGATACCTGTGGTGAGATTCAAATCCCCATATTGCTGGTTCATTTGCACAAATATCTATGGTAGCAGTGCAGGAGTTACTGCAACAGCATTACTCAGAAAAGAAATACATGTCTTACCATTTTCAAGCAGTGCCACTACATAACAGTACTTTATTTCTTTTCTATCCTCTCCCATTGATTACAAGTTTCCAGGATGGTTTAGTAAAATACTGGGCATGTGCATGTCCAAGTACATGAAGATACCTTTGCAAACGCTTTCTATGGACACCTACAGAATGCATGGATAGTGCTATCTCAAATAAAACCAAGACTCATTCCTCCAAAGGCAGGAGACCTGTCTGGTGGACCCCAGCCATAAATAAGCTATACAACAGAAGGAGGAAGCTACTACATGATAGAGCAAAATCCCAAAAAGGGAAGGCATCTCTGATCAGTACTAGCAAGAAACTACGATCCCTCATAAAATCATCTAAGGCCAGCTTCAAAAGAAAAATTGCACAAGATGCTAAAGATAATCACAAGGCCTTCTTTAGTTATGTCAGGAACCTGGGTGGCAACTCCCAGATATGCTCTGAGTTACTTCAAAATGACAAAAAATACACTGAACCCACAGACATTGCCAACATCCTGGCAGACAGGTTCAGTGCAACCCCCCCCCCTTCCCCCCTAAAAGAGCAAATGTCTATCCCAACAGAGTGTAGCCTCCCTGACATCACAGATGCACAGGTGAGAGCTGCCTACTCCAAAGCAAAAAAACACAGCATCAATGGGACAGGACGGTGTCCCGGGCTGTGTCTTACATGAACTCCAAGAAGAACTGAACCCTCACATAAAGTCACTGTTCAGTCTCAGCCTTACTACAGGATATGTACCCAAGGAATGGCATACAGCAACAGTGGTCCCACTCCACAAAGGTGGTGCCACAACGGACCCTGGAAACTATCGCCCTATACGCCTGACTGGCCTGGTAATCATGAAACTCTGGATCCTACCCAATTCGGCTTTGTTAAGGGCAGATCTTGCCTCTTGAACCTGGTCGACTTCTTTGAAACAGTCACCAAGGCCATAGATGAAGGGAAGGTAGTCCACACAGCCTACCTGGACCTCGCAAAAGCCTTCGACACAATACCCCACTCGGGCATCATAAATAAGCTCACCAGCTTAAATATCAACCCCTATGTCACAAGATGGGTTGCAAACTGGCTCAAGGATAGAACCCGCATGGTCAGAATTGCAGGTGCCATGTCAGACTCTAAACCAGTTACAAGTGGCATCCCACAAGGCTCAGTCCTGGGACCTCTCTTGTTCGGTATATATTTCTCTGAGGTACAGGCTAACATGGGAGGACTATGGCTGACCAAGTTCGCAGATGACTGCAAACTGGGTGCCATAATCGACTCGCCGACTGACACAAGCATCCTCCAAAAGGGTCTCACAGAGACGGATAATTGGTGCCAGAGCCATGGCCTAAAGCTAAATGCCAAAAAGTGCATAGTCATCCCCTTTAGGAAAAACAAAGTGCCCACAAATTACCACATAGGTGGTAATCCATTAAGTATGGAAGAAGTAATTAGGGATTTGGGGACCCAAGTAGATAGCAATCTCTCCTTTGACAATCACATTGCCAAAGTGGTTAGAAAGACCTTCTATATAGCCCACCTTATCACAAAAGGGTTCACATCTAGATCAAGAGAGGTCATTGTGCCCCTCTACTCATCACTCATCAGGCCCATAATTGAATACAATGCCCCATTTGGGATGTACCTTACCCAACACCTGCAGCAACTGGAAAGACCCCAAAAGTACCTCACCAAGAGGATGAAGGGACTCAAACAGATGCCCTACGCAGTTAGGCTAAAGAAACTCCAGCTCTACTCAGTTGCTTACCGCCTACTCAGAGGCGATCTGTGCCTGACGTATAAAGCCATGTCCAACCCAGAATTAATGGACATGCTCCACCTCAGGAAATCCAAATCCCTTAGAGCTACACGCTCCAGGGACTTAAACCTCAGCACAGAAATAAATAGGACATGCTGGAGGGACAAATTTATATCCCAGAGGCTCCCCTCACTCTGGAACAAAATCCCAATCCATGTTAGGCAGAGTCCCTCAATGACCATCTTCAAGAGAAATCTTGACGAGTGGATGGGAGATCGTAGGTTTACCCCTAGGATCTCTTCTGTGTCCCTACTAGACAGAGGCACAGTAAACTAATCTCAAAAGGGCTATCTTCTGTGACCTACTATACAGAGGCACAGTCAACTAATCTAAAAGGGTGGCGAAAGCCAGACACACTCTGGCTAGGCTTATAAATGCCCTAGGGCAGATAGCCTAGTATCAACCTATGAACCTATGAAGACACTAACATAGTATAGCAAAGGAATTCAGCTCATTGCACATCAATTTCTTAAACAAAACTCCCTACTTTTTAAATAATTTGATCATACACTGTTAAAATTTAAAACAATTTTCAGACAACACAAGTCTCTGTGTGCCACCATTTATACAAGTACTGGGTACCTTTCTGAGACTAAGGGAGCCTGAGGGCTCCTATTCCTATGGGTGTTTGATCTACAATCATTTACATATATACAGGTAGTGTTTGATTTACAGTGATCACTTACATGTGAGCAATCATACATTCATCTTTTTTGTTTTTGTAAATAGATCAGTTATCATGGTATAACAATACTTGCAAGGTGTGACTTTAAAACTGCATGCTTAGTAGTATACTAACTATTCAATGCATTATATGATTGCAGTGACGAAATGTAATCAATTCATATGATGACTGCAAACACTGGATTTTAAATTCCTCTTTCGTTCAAAAAACTAGATTATGAGGCCGAATTCAAATCTTGTTTTGCCAGTGGACCGCCTTAACTAGTATCAATTCCTATGTTACCGTATCTCAGGGAGGAAACTACCTCTGCAGCAAACTTACTGGCAAATGATGAAATTTAACACTTTACCATGGTAACTAAAGTGACTGCTGAAACCAGCTTATACTATCAATTTAAACAAATTTCATTTGAATGCATTTATGCTGCAATTTTACTCATGATGCAGCTCCATGAAGAGGATGTTCTATATAAACTAAGACTGCAATGGAAAGTAAAAACAAGCTATTTTAGAAAAGGCAACAAACTGCTTTCAGTATGTTATCTTATTAAAGAAATCCTGAAATAGTTACTTCTTTGCATACAGTGTAAAAGCTGAATTTACTGCAAATACATCTAAGACAAAAATGGCTCATACAGCAAGTCTCTGCAAATTCGGAGCTACTCAAAGGCAGCAGAATAGAATGCTCAGTAGAGTATGGTTAACTGAGACTTAGTCAAATCTGTTGATAAACAAAAAGTGAAATCAGTAGAAATATGCTAATGTGTACATTCTAATGAGATAACTCAAACAACTTCTCTACGAACTGAAGAAGGTACAAGGGTTCCAAGAAAGACCATCATGAACATATTCTGGTAATGGTTTAGACCCCGCAGGCTAAGGCTTAGAAGCTTTTCAGTAATAGCTCTTTGAATCAAAAAACAAAAAACTAAATAACCCCCTAAGGGAACTATTTTCCATTAACCTGTTCTGCAAAAGGACCAGGGTCTCTAGTAACAGATGAACCACTGGGGAAGATGAAACAGAAGAACTATGAGAGTGGTCTACAGGCATTTTTGAAAACTGTACTGGTATGAAGTACCCATTTCTTTTACAATCTTCATTGAGTTGAGTAAAACTAAAAAAGCTGCTCACCTACCAGAAAAGGAAAAAAAAAGATATGAAGAAGAGAAGAACATGGAGGCAAGAACAGTAAACATGGTACTATTTATTAAGTGACTTTAGACATTGTTTTTTTTAATTTATTTATGATGATGATGATGATGATCTGCTTAACAAACATAATCATTGCTACCACTTTCTGCCATTTTATCTCAATGTGTCTTTCAATATAATTTTTATTCTATTCTTGTCCTTCAGCAATGTGTGTCTTATTGTATCATTGTTGGTATTATTGCATTATATGTATTATTTGTCTGGTGCAATGCTTGGGTTCATGCTTATCAGTATACCTGAAGTTAAAGTAGTAGCATTTTTGTCTTCACTTTTACTTTTCTATAGAAATTACATCTGCTTTTGCAAGCATAAGTAAGTCAGTAGTTTTCCTCCTGTTTGTCTTTTTGAAGACTTCCTTTGACGGTTTCATCTACCCACCAGTGACAGATGGTGTCTTCTAAGCAAAGAGTGCTGCAGGAACCATGAAATTTAACTGTGATTAAACAGCTGGATCAGTCAATTTCATACACAGGACTGCCTCAGTACCCACTCATTACAGCCACTATACTGATTAACATTTCCGATATCCAACTATGTTCAACTAAAAACAGTCACAGTAATGTACTTCAGCTTGTTTTACTCAAATGGGCATTAACTCTGCCATGTCTGATTAACAACTGCTTAAATGTGATCAAGTGACAATAGGGAAAATGTCAATTTTATCCACAGACTATCTCCATCCCCACTAATTACAACTACTTTGTGTATACCATAGATGTCGAACTGTGGTCAAATAACTGACTACGTGCATACATCATAACATAATGGCCACAGTAATGCATTCCAGCTTACTGTTGTTGGTGCAAACCATGAGCCTAATACATGCTTCCCAAATACACACACATCTACAAATTACAGCTAATTTAGTGACTGAATACACCTCAGATATCTGTGATCAAATGAATGAATAAATGCATAAATAGCTACAATACTGTATCTCAGCACGTTGCTATCAGGTACATACAATGCAACCTGCTACAACCCCCCCAATACATACTCTCTCACACACACACACACACACACACACACACACACACACACACACACACACACACACACACACACACACACACACACACACGCACACACACGCACACACACGCACACGCACACAATTTTAAATGAATTTAAAAATGCATATCATCCTACAGGCTGGCTGGCTGGCTCAATTAAAAATAATAACAACAACAATAATAATGGAGCTTTTTCCCACCCACACAATGCACGAGTCTTGCTCACAAGTCACAATTTGTTCACTTTTCAATCAGGCTGCCTCAGTCAGCAGTTACATTATAGATCTTGAACCAGTGGTGACAACCATTCCTAACTTCATTTACCAGCTCAAGCTGCCCTCCTGAAGTGCCATTTCTACATTCCCAAAACAGCAGGTGGACCTCTAATAAGCCATAACTGCATTATTTTCTGCTCGGAAATGGGGAAAAAAAACGGACTGCTTAAAAAATAAAAATTAAAAAAAAAAAAGCATCTTACTTGGCTGGGCTGTTTAAATGACAGTCCAGCTGAGAAAGCTGAGCTTTTTTTTTTATTGTTTTACAAAACTCAGAACTTGTGTAGTGCTGCATGGAATTCTGATTCCTAAAAATAGGAAAATAAACTAGTTTCAAGGAAAATAATGAAAGATATTTAATTCACAGGGGTGGAGGGGATGCAGCCTAGCAGCCCAATACTTCTGAGTTGCCCTTTTTATCCACCCAATGAAGACAATGCACACAACTTACCAAACTTAGAATCTCACAGGCAGGAATATTCTCTGATATAGGAAACCAGCAGAGCAAATAGTATTCACTGCAGATCTGAGGTGCTGGTTACAGAATCTAGCGTCTCTGGTTATGATCTAGATCATATTGTTTCATGCAAAAACCTTGCATGCATTCTGCTGAAGCAGTAAGGGACAGGAAAGCCAAACTGGACCACAGCATATATCTTCAGAGGGGGATGATAGTCTCTTATTTTCTACTAATAGTGCCTCTCCAGATACACAGAATTTCACTTATATGCTTTTGTAATCTCACCCCATGCTTGATGGTCATTTGTAGGTTATTTGTTGTGCATATTCTGTTGTCTTTCTATCTGAGTTGTTACTCATTGTTCCACCACCAACTCTGTGCATGTACTCTTGCACATTTCCTCTTACTTCCCTGCACTACTATTAAAAGTACCTACATGGCTTAATGACATTTCAAAACTTGTCAAATCAAATTTTTACCTTCTGCTTTAGCTTGTAGATACATTCTAATATACATCTTTGCATTATCTAGGGTCACTGAGGACTGCTATGCTCTTGTAATACTCCTGTCCACGATGAAACTCACTGAATTGT